>NC_059433.1:15877761-16125043 GCF_021028975.2 Sphaerodactylus townsendi | reverse complement strand
TGCACTTGCTGGAGAAGTGAAAATAGAAGGATAATCTGGACTGGGATAAATATATCCAATCGCCGTACTGGTAAATAATTTGGACTTTAATGAAGCCTTTTAAGACCTTCTACCATTTAGATGGAAGTGAAGGGAATTGATATATATATATACTGAAGATAGACCCAAAGAGACTATATACTGAAAGAATGGCTAAGGCGGCAAAAGGAAGGAAAAACAGCATTCCAGACAATATTGAGAAGGTGGGAAGTGACAACAAAATAGACCAACTGCTGGAAATGGTAACTGAAATAAGAAATGAATCTGCACAAAGATTCAATAAGCTTGAAGACAAGTTAGACACTTTTGAAAAAAACTTTTGAAAAAATTGAGAAAGATATAGATACAGTAAAGTCAGAGTTAAGCAGACTGAAACCCTTGGAAAATAAAATACAAGCAATAGAGGAGGACATTAAGAACCAAGTGGTGGTAAATGCAACAACAGAAGAAAAATTGGATTCTTGTAAAGAAGAAATAGAAAAATTAACTAGGCAAAATGCGCTATTGGAACTGAGACAAAAGGAACATATTCTACAATTCAGAGGGATTCCATCAATAAACAAAACAGAATTGAACAAGATTATGATAAACAATCTTTCAAAGTATTTGGACATAGAGGAAGACATCCTGGAGGACGACATTGATAAGATAATCAGACTCAACTACAGAACTTCAGATAAAGATATAAGAGAAGGAGACGTCTTGATTTTCTTTGATAGAAAGCAAACCAGAGATGAGATCTTAAAAAGAAACTCAAAGAAAAAAATGGTAATTGACTCAAAAGAAATAACCATACTCAAAGAGACACCAAAGTGGATCCTCAACAGAAGGAAGGAATATTCCAGCTTTACTAACTTCCTCAGAAGTGAAAATATCACCTTCAAATGGGAAGAAGTGGAGGGAATACAATTTACCTATGGAGGTAAATTTCACAGACTTTTCTCAGTTCAACAAGCCAAAGAGACTTTAGAAAAAATCAAATTAAAGATAGGAAACTAAAATAAGTAAGTAGAAACTGATTATCTTAAGTGTGTTTCCCAAACTGCTTTTTGTTTGTTAAGATAGGATAAAAGTGTATCTATATATATTTATTGATTTGTAGAGTGACATAATGTCTGGGAAAATAATTTGTTGGAACGTCAATGGATTGAACTCTCCAGAAAAAAGGAGGAAAGTATTTTATTATTTAGTTAAAAATAAATATGATATAGTTTGTATACAAGAGACACACATAAGAAAAAAAGATATAGGATTAATTTGTAATGACAAACTAGGTTTGAGTTTTGTGGCCGCAGGGGAGAAGAAAAAGAAAGGAGTGGTGTTATATGTAAAAAATCAATATAACCCCACCAAAACAAAGAGTATTTCCCTGTTGTTGAAGCCAAAAGGAAGGGCTACATGCGTATATCCGAGTGGGAAATTAAATGGGAGATCAAGAAGAAACTCTATTGGTGGGTCTGTATGAAGCTCCCAAAATGAAAATAAAAAGTGACACTTTCTCTACGAACAACTAGGAAAAATTTTGAGAGAACAAGACTATAATAGTATTTGTATTATGGGTGATATGAACGGAGTGGTTTCAACTCATTTAGATAAACTTACACAGAACGGGAAAAAAAGTAGAAGAAAAAAAATACAAGGGAAACTCCCAAAGGTATTTTTTGAGCTATGTGATTGCCTAAACCTGCAGGATATATGGAGAACACATCATGGTAATGAAAAAGACTACACATTCTTTTCAAATTATCATAAAACATACTCAAGACTGGATATGGTTTGGGGGACAAAAGACTTAAGTTTGAAAACCAGTAAAATACCAATTGGAGAGAAAATTCTCTCCGATCATAAACCGATTATTTGGGAGTGGAAAAATAAAAAAGTATATGGAATCTGGAGAATAAATGAATATTTACTAAGAAAAGAAACAGTGACAGAGAGAATAAACCTCTCTGGGGAGAGGTTGGCCGTTCTCCTGGTGTACCGCGGGTTAAAAGCCTGAAGCCCTTGCGAGGCTGACTTACAGCCTGCCACGGCTGCTGGATAGCTGATGGTGGCCGAGTGAAGCGTTGTGATTCCCTCTCGACTTATTGTCTTGAGGGACTTCAAGCGTCCATCGCGGGCCACGCTTCTTGCGCTCATATTCAGCGACGGCGAGTGGACCTGGTGTCATCCATGGCGACGCTAGGACTCTCCCTTCTAAACACCAAGCGCCTACTCATGAAGCTTGGTCACTACTTTAGGATCTGGTCTTTGGGGCAGGAGTGAATATGAGTGCGTTACATCACTCTGTTAGCAGAGTGCCATGAAGTCCGACCCAAGATTTTGCCCTGAAGAGTTCGGGTGGACTCGCCGCCCCAACCTGTCTAGGCGACGGACTTATTTCTGTCCGCCCGCGAAGACTTATGGAACCGGACAGGTTCCTGAATGCTCTGCGGGATCCTGAGCCTCCTGGCACCCTCGATGAGCAGGTGTCAGACTGGAATTCCAGGCTTTCCGATGCCATCGAGGAAATTGCTCCCAGGCGCCCTCTGCGCCCCCGTTCACAACGAGCTCCTTGGTATACCGAGGAGCTGCGCCAAATGAAACAGGAACTCAGACGGCTAGAGCGAGTGTGGAGGAAGCTCGCTGATGAAGCGGTGGCGCGAAGAACAACTTATAGGGCGTTTATGAAAGCCTGTAATGAGTTGGCATGGACCGGAGGGCGAAGAATGCCCATTTCTCGTCCTCCCTACGCATCCTGCTAGCTCGCCCGGCACAGATTATTTGCGGATGCGTTTGATCCCTCTCCACCTCTTTGGTGGAGGGGCTCTACAAATTCTCAATTGGCTGGCTATTGGCTGTGGCAAGGCATTTCAGAGCTTTTGTAGATAAAAGTCGCGCCTCACTCCGCCGAGAACCTTCCGACCACCAATTGATACAGTAAAAGGAACTTCGAGGCTCCTTAAGCGCCGTCTTTGGGTCCAGGAGTTTGGACCTGTTTTCCCCTACTCTGGCGAAGTCCGATGTTGACAGGGAGCCCCTTAGCTGTTGTTAGACCTACTACCTGTCCCTTCTGGATCCGCGCCCCTCCTGGCTGATAAAAGCTTGCCGGGAGGAGTTACGCACTCAACCTAAGTTGAGAATAATAACATAATCAACTGCTCCCTTGAGCAAAAGCGAGTAAGTTTCGGGTGGAGTTGAAGGAGGCAGTGGTCCGCCCACTCTTAAAAGACCATCTTTAGGAATCCTGGTACAGATCTGGCCAATTACCGTCCCGTTTGAACTGTATGCGTTCCTAGGGAAGGCGGTAATTGAGAGAGTGGTGTTGGAGCAGCTTCAAGGTTTCCTGGAGGATCCATCGGTGCTCGATCCCTTCCAGTCCGGTTTCTGTGCTGGGCATGGGACGAGGAGACCGCCGTCCTCATTGCTCATCATACCAGATATGCTCCGCATGCACAGCTAGACCAAAGAGCCGGATCGAGCTGGCTGCTGGTCGTTACCCGATCTCACAGCGAAAAGTAGCGTTTGATGTGGTCGATCACTTTACCTTTGATCCACGCCCACCTGGCAGCCTCTGGAGTGCAGGGGGCATTGTCCTTCAATGGATTGCCTTACGATTCCTCCAGAGTCCGGAAGGATCCCAGCAGGTGTGGTCGCGGGGGATGAGGCCTCCCAAAGAAGGCCTGAAGCTCCACTTAGATTGTAGGGTTCCCCAGTAGGCCGCTACTTTCCCCGCTTTTATTTAATATCTACATCGCGACCCCTTGCTCAGCTGGTCGCGGAGCTTTTCGGGCTGGTTTGTCGACCAATTTTAATCATGGATGACACCCAGCTCATTCCTGGTGAAATGGAGAGGCGGCCTCTGCCCTGCAGCTCTACAGCATTGTTTGGAGTCCGATCAGCTGGTTGGCTTGAGGGGCAGAGTAGGTTAAAACTTAATCCAACAAAAGACGGCGAGGGTCCTCTGTGAGCATGGGCCGGAGGGAGAGACCGAGGGAACTTCAGCCCTCCCTATTTTGGAAGCTGGCCTAAACGCTCTGGCCCCCCTCGACATCCCTTCCTGGCCCGCAGCCTGGGGGTCCGCCTGGACTCTGCTGCTTGTCAATGGAGAGCCAGAAATTATTGGCATGCCCACGTAACTACCAGGTTATGCGTTTTTCATCTTTCGCCAAGGCGCGGCCGGTTGGCTCCCTATCTCTCTCCGGCCCGACCTGGCCACTGTGATCCCATGCGTGCAGTCACCTCGAGGTTGGATTTCACTGTAACTTCAAACTTTACAGCGAACGCTTCCCTTGCGATTGATCCGGAAGTTGAAGCTGGTCCAGAATGCAGCGGCATGGCTTTTGACAGGTGGCGATTATTCAGACCATATCACCCCTGTGCTTTATGCCGTGTTCTCGCACTGGCTCCCAGTGGAGTTCCGGATTGCTCTACAAGGTGTTGGTAATAACCTTTTAAAGGCCTTACGGCGGCATGGGGCCCTCATACCCTCACGGGGACCGCAAAGCATCAACCCCCCTTATGTCCCACACTTAGGCCGCACTACGTTCAGCGGTGGCAAGAACTGCTACTGAAGTGACCCCTAGCCCCGCGATCACGCGGCTGGCCAGCCACCGACCCGGGCCAGGGCGCTTCACGGCTCTGGCCCCTGCCTGCAGTCAAGAATGCTCTACCTCCATCAGTCCGGGCCTCACCGGGACCTTGGTAGCAGAGTTCCGCGAGAGGCCTGGCAAAAACAAGAGCCTTATTCCACCGGAGCCTTTGGAGAGGCTGGCCGCGGTTTACTGCCAACCCCACTGAAACAACATCGGGAATCAAAACTGGAGGCTGCCATTTTCCATCTTCCTGTCATCCTCGGTCCGGGCCCACCAAGCTGATTCCCGTCCTGGGGCCCGCCGCCCTGTTCCTCTCACCTCCCTCCCCTTCCTCTCCCCTATTATTTTTTTTTTTCCTCTCTCTTTGCCTTGGGATTTGGCACCTGTTTTTCTGTTTACTGTTTTACTGTTTTACTGTTTTACTGTTTAAATTGTGTATGATTGCTGCTGGATTTTAAATGTGTTAAGTTATGTTGTTGGAGTTGCTGTCGGAGAACAGCCATGTTGGGAGCCGCCTCGAGCCCCTCGGGGAAGAGGTGGCCTATAAGTTTGAAATATAAATAAATAAATAAATAAATAAATAAATAAATAAATAAAAACAGAAATCAAAAATTTAAATGGAGAAGTAGATTTAAACACAGTGTGGGATACAAGTAAAGCATTTATTAGAGGCCTGTTTATAAAAGAAAATGCTCAGTGGAAAAAGGAAAAAGAGAAGAATGAATTAGAAATTAGACAAAAAATAAGAAAAACAGAAAAACAATTAATGTCAGATTTAAATAATGAAAATTTAATGAAAGAATTGAATAACTTACAAAATCAATTAACAATGCTTTACTCTAATCAGATGGAAAAAAATTTAAAAATATTAAAAGAAACAAAAGGAGATTCGATGAGTGCTTTATTACTAAAAGAAAGTGAGTAAAATGGATGGCCTGGAAGATCAGAAATAAGGCACTTTCCAAAGACAGAAAGATAAGATCCTAATAATAAATGAGTAGGAAAAAGAGATACACCTTCAAAGCAAGATGGAAATCCTAAAACAATTTGGTGGATTTCTATAAATCGACATCCCTATATAAAGCAACAAGAAAAAATAATAAAAGAATACATAATAAAATCTAAAAAGAATTTGGAACCCAAATTGACAAAATAGCACCAGAGAGACGAAAAAAAAAGAAACTGATTTGGACAGCGAAAGATTCACTAAAAGAAGGAAATTCAGGATACTGCATTAAAAACTCCAAAATTAATGGGCCACAAATCTCCAGGCCACTGATGGTATAACGAGATGATAGATTCTATAGGAAAGTATTTGAAAAGAACAACTATCATTAATTCATGTGTCAGATAATGAATAAAATTAACGGGAGGGGGATAGAGACATCATACTTCCAAATGCGTGGGAAGAAGCGGTAATACTTCAAAGTAATACCCTAAGGAAGGGAATGACTTAACAGTAATGTTAAAAAAAAAAGAGGGAACTACTCGACCCGTCGCATTATTAAAATAGCGATTATAAAAGTCTATGCTATGATCCTGGGCTAACAGATTAAAACAAGGTTTTTTAAAACAGGATCCATAGCATTCCAGACCAAAATGGCTTCCCTACCAGGAAGGAATTATATTAGAAACAACAATCACGGAATCTGTAAATTAACCTAATAGGAAATACTTCAAAGAAGATTGAAAAGGTCAACCAGCACTGTTGATTTTCTTAGACATAGAGAAGGCTTTCGACAGTCTGAGCTGGGAATACATGAAAGAAATGTTAGTAAAAATCAACTGTGGAGAAAACTTTCAAACCTGGATACGAACAATCTATTCGCACCAAACAGCAAAAATTAAAATAAATGGAGAAATCTCCAATAAATTCAGTATTGAAAGGGGCACGCGTCAAGGCTGCCCGCTCTCCCCTTTACTGTTCATTTTGTCATTGGAACCACTCCTGGAATTCATTAGAGAAACAAAGGAAATAAAAGGAATAAAAATCAACAAATTTGAATATAAAGTAAAGGCATATGCCGATGATTTGGCCCTATTTATAGATCCACAAGAAGAATCCCAACAAATGTTGAAAAAGACATTGGAGAACTATAAACAAATAACAGGATTACAAGTAAATGAAAAGAAAACAAAAATAATAACGTTTAATTTGAATAAACATAAAGAAGAACAAGTAAAAAAAATAATGAAATACGAAATAGTTAATAAAACCAAATATTTGGGAATTGTAATTGCAAAATCCAACATTCTGCTTTTCCAAAATAATTATGAAAAAGAGTGGAACATAATTAAAAGCAACCTTAATAAATGGAATAGCCTTAATCTAAAATGCTGATTTATCTTCAATGTTGAATATTATTTATTTAACGTCAGAACTTATACAGGTAAAGTTTTTGAAAATGTAATTAATAAGTATAAAAACCTTAGTTAGAAGTCCTCTTTTGATTTTTTCTCTCTTTTCTTTTGTTATTGTTTGGTTTTCTTTTCTCTTTCATATTTTTTTTTCTTCTTCACTTTTCTTTCTTTCTTCTTCTCTTTCTTCTTCTTTTCACTGTTAGTGGACTCTTCTCTCTCTAATTCTCTCTTTCTCACTTTGCTGGTGATGGTAAGGTAACTCAATATACTCAATATACTCAAGATGGTAACTCAATATACTTATTTAATATGTACGAAATGGAAATTAAGAAAGAGGCAAATGTGGTATGACTTATATTGTAATGTTTATGTATAATTTGTTGGTGATTTACTTGATATAATAAAAAAAATTATTTTAAAAAAGAAAGCCATGCCTCCATACACGCACGGGGCTCTCATCTGGCTGTACTGCATGTCCAAATCTCTCACCTCTTTGAGCTCCGTCCCCTCAAAGGGGCTATAGGCTGAATCGATGCTGAAGGACCCCAGGCCTCCCATAGCACTGAAGCCCCAATGGAAGCCTGTGGGGCATGCAACGCATGAATTCAGCACTAGGAGGTGAGAGCCTGGTGATGGGCCCCTTCCCCACTTTAAAAATAATGCGCAGGCCTACCGGTTTCGTAAAACGCTGGCATTTTTGAGCGCGCAGTCACAGTCCCCACTCCTTCAGAAGACCTTTTGAAACCCATATGAACCTAGATGCGGCGTCAGGGAATCTCTTGCAATTCCAGTACCGCCGCGTACGCTACTTCGATGTTACAGTGCGTTCAGGGCGGGTCTCCAATCACTCAAATCTGATTGGTCACTATGTGCCATTGATGGGCAGGGCAGATCTGCACTCCCGATTGAATGTCATGATCCCCGCTGAAACCTCGGAAGTCAAAACAAATCTTTTTTAAAGCGATGGGAAGTACACTTGGCTCACATGCGTCCTAACGCGACGAGTCGGCCCTTGCGAATTCCATAAATATTGCAAAACTACCTTTACTGAAGGGACTCCCGCGCACGATATTCTCAGCATTTACTTTTTAAAATCCACAATTATCCGCAAGTGTGAGGAAATCGCAATTGCTTTGACTAAATACTCTCGAAGAACTCCTGTTCACTTTCGTCCAGAAGCTGAAGTACAACAAAACAGTTAGTGGGATTCCTGGCAGCTTTTGGTTTTGGAGTCGCATTTGGATTTAGATCGCAAACGAAAGCGCCTCTCCCCTTTTGGCGACTGTCACCCCCTCGGTTTCGGTAACCAAAAATATGTGTGTGTACAAACAGTCGGATATTCGACTGTTCGACCTACTGAGGATGCGCATGCGCGCTGAATCTTGGCGGGCAGTTGACTCACGTGTTAGTTGAGATGACTAAACGAGAAGCCTCAGCAATGGAGGGAAGGCTCGTGCCAAAACGGAAGGCCCCACCAAAGGGAAAAGGCTGGTACTGGGGAGTTGAGGAGGTGCGCCTGCTCCTCAGGTGTGTGAAAGAGGGGGGCTACAGTGCCCTGTTAATGGGCTCAACTCGGCTGCCCAACAGAGAAAAATTTGGGTTTATAGCCCACGCCCTGGCAGCCAAGGGCTTCCATCGGAGGATTGGCCAGTGCAGACAAAATGGAAAAATTTAAAAAAGTCCTTCTGGGAAGCAAGGCTACAGTTCGGCGGCACACCTCCCCCCAAAGCCAGGCCACCATACTATCGAGAGATGGAGGAGCTCTGGCATCTGGCAGGGGAGCCTCCAGCTGAGCGGCGAAACCCGGAACGTAAGTGGGTCATGGACAGGAAACACATTAATGCATGCATTTGCTCCAGCCTGCCATAGGCAATGTTGACCTGAATGGTCGCTCTGGCCATCAGTCAGATTGTTACTCTGGCAAGTGTGAGCACCTTTATGAGCTTCAATTTTCCAGCATTTTCCTGTGGCGTTCCCACAATGGTCAGAAAACTCACCTCAGTGGCAGAGTTGGCCTCATCAACAGATTGCTACCTTGCTTGCTGATGAGACCACAGTTTGCAGAAAGATGTGCAAGTAATGAAGGGTTCACAAGTGCTCCTGGATCAATGCTCACACTGTATCTTTTTTCTGGTGTGTGCAAGTCTCAGACACTCACCACCACACCAGGGCCTAGGTGTCAGTGTGAACAGAGGATTTGTTTTTAAAAAGGAGAACAATATTGCAAATCAGTGGGCATCACTGAAAATGCTTTTACTTAGTGAATTATGCCGAATGATTACTCATGCTCAATGCTGAAGCCTCTTGGGATAATATTATTCATAATCAGTTCTGCAACCTCTTGGGGCACCATGCTAAGTTTCAAATGTGCATTACAGGCTCGGGCTGAAACATCATTTTCAATAGTTTGTGGAGGTGTGCTTCGGCGTTTAAAACTCCCCCTCACAGCTCTATTTGAGATGTTCTGCCTGCTGACTAAATTGCCTGATGCATTACAAAAAGGGCATGATGCATAAAGGAGAGACAGTCACTTTAAGCATGAATGCATAAACACCAAGTTATTCAGCAGCCTGAATAAACACGGGGTGATGTTCTTTGCCTGAAATGAGATGGATAAGAGTTCCAGAATGCGGCACACAACCTGGGTTAGCAGGCAGATGGTGTTCATCAAGATCAACGCATTGGCACAGGTGTGGAGAACTAACAAAGAGACCTCGCCACGGCCGCGGCACCTCTGCACCGTGGCTTCCCATTGGGGCAGACAAGCTGGCCCCGTTCCAAAAACAGAACGCTTTGTGGACTGTGTCTGTTTTTGGAAAAACCACAGAGACATTTCCTGGACAGTTGATCCTGCTTGTTATACTGAGAGGATGGGATAGTAGCAGATCAGATTGCTGTGCCGCTATGACCATGAGACATGGGGTTGTAGCCATCGGATTGTGACATGTTGCTGTGTGTGACTAAACTGCTCTCTCCTTGTCTCCTCATCTCACTTTTCAGGTCCACCAAAAGCTTCCAGTGAGGATGACAGCAGTGGCGAGGAGGGAAGAGAGGAAAGTGAGCTGGGCCCTGGCGAAGGTGACCGCTCTTTGTGTTTCTGCCTCCTGGGTAATCCAGGATTATCACCACCCCCCTCCCCTATACAGTCGCAGTTGGATGTGGCAAAAAAAGCATGTTGTTCTTTACAATTTCAGGGACCTCCTGCTCTTCACCGGCGCCAGCTTAAGCCGCGAGGACCGGTGCATGGAGCGAAAGCCTCAACAGGAGGGAATATGTCATTGGACAATTGCTTTTCCTTACCAATCCCAGTAAAGTGAGAATCTCCAAATATTTGCTGCCACCGCCACTTATTTGAGAGGTGCATGTTGAAAAGGATGTTGCCTGGCACACTCACCGAGGGGCCGGAGTACAGATCAACACGCCTCGAATTTAGGCGCATCGCGCTAACCCACAGAGCAGAAGTGAGCAAAGGAGCAAAGTGACCCTAAGAGAGAGAAGGGATAGCAGAGAATGTTCTGCGGAATACATGGGATGAGTATCTTCACGCATCTGACTGCACTTGCTGGATATGCGGTGTGGCAAACTGATTCCCTTTGGGTGTGAACCTCAGAGGCAAAGTTAATAACAAACAATGTGGAAAGACATATGACAAAGAGATGTGCACTTTCTGTGGATAAAGCAATTCACGCTGACATATTCACTCAAATCACTCTAGTCACTCACTCAGTCCCCTATTTCAATACAGATGACATGAGACAGATGGAGTGCATGGGATTGCTGATCTTCACTACAAGCTTCCGTGCAAAGGTTTCCCCACGGAAAGTGGACTTCCATGAATACAAATGCATACCAAAAAAAGCGGGATGGGGGATTGGGATGCAGCAAGACATTTTCAACTTTCAGCCATGGTGCACTGCTGAAATGTATCGTTAGGAATGCTGCAGATGTGGAAAACCAGGCATGGCTGAGGAACAATCACGGTGACAAACAGAGAACTTGACAACATTGTCCACGATGTAATCCTGGCTTGATTGGCATTAGACTGATGTTGACCCAAATTTCCCATATGTTTTGCAGTGAGAGATCTACAGTGGCGCATTGCAAGCATGGAGGGTGCACATAAGAGGTTCGAGGCGACACTGAATGAGCTGAAGGAGGGCCTGGAGCGCATGGAGGCTGCTCTAAACTCCCTAAAGTGTTTCTGCACGGAGCGGCTGGGCCCCATGGGCGAGGCCGTATTGGGGGACCAGCCATGAACAGTGGGTGCAGGGTGTCCTCCGGCAGCTTTGCAGGGTTTTGAGTGTTGTGTTGGGTGGGTGGTGGGGTTGCCATTGTTTGTAAGTTTCCTGTTAATACATTTCCCTGTTTTCCACTATTCTTCTGTTATAAACACCTCTGTTTACTGATTTGATTCCTGTTGTTTGTTTCAAGGCGGGTGGAGGATGCTGTACCCGGAATGGGGGGAGACGTGACACTGGACGGTGCCGTGCTCTTGTCGCATTCCTGTGATGCAAAGCTGCAGGCCTTGCCAATGGTATCCCAGGTGCAATAATGTTCCTCAGGGGGTGGTTCCTTTCAGGACCATGTGGCTATCCCATGCAACCTCAAGCAAAGTTGTGTGCCTTCTCTCAGGAGACTCGCACTGGTACCCCTGGTGAAATAAGGGCCCTGGTGAACTCCTGCCCTGGTGAGCCGTGTTCCCCAACCCAAGGCAAGAGCGCATCCGCGTTGCCTACTTTGGAAACCTCTACCACAGAGCCAGCTGGGCACAATGCTAAGCCACTTTGAAGTCCATGGTGTGAAAAATTGTTTCTTACACCACAGAACTTGCAGAAGTGCAAGGCAGATACTCTGGAGTTTCGGAGTGTGTAAGCAATGACCACACATTTTTGCGGATAGAGGTTGCATTCTATCAACTGTACTCAGAGGGGCCCTGTGTTGATTGCATCCCAGCTTGTTGCGTTATGCTTTTGGGGGTGGCCGGGGGCCTCAGTGAGGAAGTACTAGGGTAAACCCGGGCAGCGGCCTTCGCGGGCTTGAACGGGGAAACGAGATGAGCCTTATTCGGGTGCCCAGAATTTTGGATGCGCACAAGCCAAGGTCAGCTACCCTGTTCGCCTCCACCAGGAGAGCTTCCTGGAGTTGCATGGAAAGTCTGGTGCTTCCATGTTCACCAATTTGCCGCCTACATCAGGGTTTCCACATAGACCAGCCTTGACAACTGTCTCTTCAAAGGAAACAATGTTGAGCGACTATCTGAGGTGGCATGTAAGGGGTGTGTTTTTAAAGCTGGTAACACAAAAAAATTCAAAGTTTAATCAGGTCACCATTCTTCAGACACAACACAAGTTTGGTGAAGTACGGCACAGGAGGAAGACAGTCTTGGTTCCTCGATTGGGTTGCCCCCGTCTCCGGGTGGCTACTATTGAAAAGAGGGGAGAAATTGGCACACCAAGTGGGCATCTTGGCTGCCCCTGCATCAAACATCACCAGAATCGGGCGTTATATTCAGGCCTGTCTTTCGATGAAGCTGGGAAATCATGGATCCGCTGGGTGTAAAGATGCCCTTCCCGCGGGCCCAAAAAACCAGGAAAGATGCATCCAGGGAGCCCAATTACCTTGCATCTGCATTTGTTCATATTTGCGCTGGACATGATCGGATACTGTTCGTCGGGAGATGCCCAGCTTTGCCCAGCTAGCTTCTGGCTGAAACAGGCATTTGTTTCATCTGAAGCTCCCTCCCTCTAATGTGATGCTGTGGGGGGAGGGGAATCAAACAGCAAACGGGGTGAGTGGAGGGGAATCAGGCCGCAAACAGCATCAATTTCAATTTTCCTACAAGTTGGTGCCCCAGCCTATCCATTGACTGTGGATTTACAGGAAGAATCTGAGCGCTACAGTTACAATTCCACTGAAAATTTCTGGGGGGTGGGTGCCAATGGAGGTGTTGTGTGCCAAGTTATGATGTCATTTGGTTGGTAAATTTTCCACTGGGGAAGATTTGAGAAACAGTCACATACTTAATGCCCACATGCACTGCCCTGGAGGTATTTTATCAGGAAAGCAACCTACCTCGTTGGGTCGTTGTTGTTAGGGTTAGGGGAAATTAGGGGAAGAGTTGGTGGGGAGCGAGCCATGCATTTCGCGCTGGGACGTGGTGGTGCATGGGAAGCTAGTACGAAAACTCTGTTAGTTCACGGTTTGGGAGGTTGGCCACCAATATTGGGGGTGGGCCTTTAATTTTCCTGGGTGCCAGCCAGGGGCCTAACGAGGCAGCCCTTGGCAAACTGTAGGCCTGAGCTAAACCTGAGTGGGATGCCCCCCCCCCCGGCGGCCACTACACCACGGCCCAATTTTTTCTGCTTCAGGACATTGGTGCCTGCGGGGGGGGGGGCATTTTTAGACATATCAGCACCAAAATTTCAGCATATTACTCAGTGCAAAGTAATGGATCAGCAAAGGGGGCACCCCTTCCCGCATTGTTTGCAAAGAAGATGGGGGCCACCCTTTTGAGTGTCCATAACTTTGGACCCCCTGAACAGAACTGCACCAAACCTTGGGTGTGCCATCATGACAGTCTCAAGATGATACCCTGAAATTTTGGTGCTGATACGTCCAAGAATGCCCTCCCTGCAGGAACATCCTGAAGTTTGCCCAAGAATCTTTGTTCGGAATTGAGTTTTCTTACAATGGGGGTTGCGGGCTGGGTGGGGCACATTTTGGAAGGCACAGTCTCAAAACTTTTGGGGTCTCCTCAGGAGACTGCACTAATGATTCCCCCCAAGTTTGGTGCAGTTTGGGTCAGGGGGGCCAAATTTATGGACACTCAAAACTGTAGCCCCCATCTCATATTTGCTCCCATTGGAAACAATGGGGATGGGGGCAGCCCCTTTGGGAGTCCATAACTTAGGACTCCCTGAACCAAACCTCACCAAACTCGAGGGGTGGCGTGAGGACAGTCTCCTGATAACACGCTGCAAATTTGCTGCCGCTAGCTTATAAACTGCGCCCCCTATAGGCCAACAGTGGAAAACCACTTAAAATACCCAAAAAAAACCCCAGCATTTTCATGCCCCCCACAAGGTGATGCCCCGGGCGGCTGCCTACCCTGCCCAATGGGCATTATGTCAGTTGTGCCAGCTTGCGTAGGTGCGCCCCAGGGCACAACCGTTGTTTGAAAGCGACGAGAGCTGAGGAGAGCCAAGTGCATATGACCCTGTGGGGACGTTGAGCTTCTCCGTGAAGGCTGCAGGACCCAGGGGAACTTTCCCGGAAATGAAACGCTGAGACTGCCTACTCACGGGCGCAATCGTTTCACCGAAAGTCTGAATGGAAATCTGTTCGTGCATTCGAATAGACGATTGTTCAACTAGACGCATGCGTGAACAGACGTCATCACTGAGAGCCTTCGTCAATCTCTCCAATTAAATGTGCCCCCTTTGTCTGAACAGCTTTTGATTGGCTTGATGCAGCGCAACCATTTCCTGTTCCTGGATTTTCGCTCAGCTTTACAGTCGCAGGCGCCATTAATTCCTGGAATCGTTCAGGCAACACCTCCTGTATTCGAACCTTCGTGCAGACAACATGCCAATTTTGGAATGGAATGCGGTGTTGATTCTGCTTGAATTCATGTTGGCCTTGCAGCTTGCAGCTCTGCAGGAAATCATGGATTTGAAGGCGCTTATCGTGGCGGTACTCGCTGAGCAACAGAGGCTCATTATGGCTGCCAGAAGAAAAAGAGGTTCAGTTCAGTAATCAGCAGGGCAAGCAATGCGAAGGAAGCGTAGCTGGCAGACACTTGCGGCACTTCCAACACCCCATCGCTATTGGGTTTACCCACACAGGAGCAGGGACTGGTGGGTCAGATGTGTCTGGTCCTCCTGGGATGATGAGCAGTGGCTGGGAAACTTCCGGATGACCAGACGCACCTTCTGTCGAATCACCGAGAGCGTCGCTCACCTCATGCGGCATGAGGACACTAACATGCGGCCCTCCCTGCCAGTGGAGATGCGAGTCGGGATGGCGATCTGGTACCTCGCTAATGAGAAATGTTTCAGGACAGTGAAGCAGCAATTCGGCACAGGACAGACAACGGTCGCAGATGCTGTTCATGACTTCTGTCGTGCTGTGGGGGAGGTGCTGTTCAAGAGGGTAGTCCGCTTTGCAGACCCCGTTGACCAGGTGAGATGGTATTACAATGATGTGACTATGCTGACTAATGGTTTGGCGCTCTCAGTCTTTACCCTTCATTCCCTGCCAGCCACCCAGATATGTGGAGGTGGGGGCACTTCTCTGTTAATGACAACCACCCCTGTTTTCCAATGCCCTACCCCTATCATGTGCGATGTCGGACTTTCACCAGCATGTGGCGCATTGCTCGTGCAACCTTTGGCCAGCTGTCAGGGGTTGACCGGGGGAATCTCCTGATGGCGTTCCCCAGGGTGTTTGAAGCGTGGTCTATAGGCTCCTCATCCTCCATTGCTCCCCCTGAATGCCAATTAACGACTGGCGCCGCATCTCAGAGGGTCCACAGTAGCAGTACAACAGAGCAGGACCCCACTCGCAACCCCAACGCTCCCCAGACACTAAATTCAAATCCACCACTGTCGAAATGGACTCATACTTGGAGTCTGGGGTCCTCTGTGTGGAGGAAGAGGAACAGTCTGGTCAGCCCCCCCCCTTCTCCACCCTGTGGGTGACTCAATGGAGATTACAATCTCCATGCCCTTGAACACCCAAAGTGGGCGTTCAAAGCAGAAGTGGCAGAGCGATTAATCCAAAACGTTTACTCCAGAGTGGAACGCGCCCGCTCTTAAACAACACGCCACATTTTCAGTGATGCTGTGTCGGTGGTGGGCAATACGCCACAACCCACCATCATTTTCGAATGTCCACCCAATGTATTGCCAAGCCTGTAAATGTCACAGCCTTCAATACTCCAAAACCTCAACCTGTGGATGCCTGGCTCAGTTATGAAGCCGCCCCGCAGTTGAGAAGACGGGGGAATGTTTCTTGCCTAAACTCTGTGGTCTACTTCTTTGCAGGTCATGGCTGGGTTTTCCAGACTGGGCTTCCCGCAGTGCGTTGGCGCTGTTGACGGTTGCCACATACGCATCCTGAACCCCTCTGACACCAAGGCCTACGTGAATAGGAAGAATGTCGCCTCTGTTCTGCTGATGGCCGTGTGTGACTACAAGGGAAGATTCTTTGTTGCCAACATTGGGCAGCCAGGAAGGAATCACGACAGCTTCGCGTTCCGTGAATGCAAGTTCACTGATGCAATGGACAGGGGTGCATTTCTGGAAAGCAACCCCACGCTCGCAGTTCAGGGGGTAAATGTTCTGTCCGTTGTAATTGTGGATGGCGCATTTCCAATGCGCAAGTGGTTGCTGAAGCCCTACTCTCCACCACACAATGCACTTGAGAGAAACTTCAACAGAAGACTCTCCAAGGCCAGGTGTGTGATTGAGCAGGCTTTCGGCCGTCTAAAGTCCCGTTGGCGATGTATTTGGAATTGTTTGCCGGTTGGAGTTGATAATGTGAATGCAATAATCGCAGCCTGTGTTGTCCTTCACAACATCTGTGAGTCAGAGGGGCACCGCGCCCCAGAGAGCCTTGCACTGGCCGGCCCACTTCTGTCACAAATGGAAGAGCAGCAGCCGCTCGTTGCGGAAAATGACTGTCCACTCCCCGACGACGATACAAACTTAGAGGAGGGAAAAGTGGTCCGAGATGCTCTGGCTGCCTACATGTATAGTGGAAATGTAGAGCGGATGTAGGCCATGCTGATTTTTTAAACCATCACAGCAATATTGTTTAAAATGTTTCTTGTTTTGCAATAAACCCTGTTTTCAAAGATTGTTTCACTTCTGTTTCTGTTAAGTGTGCCTGTGAGAGACGGGTTGGCATGCATGTGCGTGACAAGGCAAACGCAAACTCTGGGGGATACCAGAGCAGGATTAAGCCCCCAACACCCCCACCCACACACCCCGGCCTTACACCACACCACGGTTCACAAAATTTTTGTCACCAGGAGATAGGTTCACTCTGAGGGTTTACATGCTGCCATGTGGAGACAACGGCCACAGTGAGTCCGCAGGAGACTTTCCCCATGCCAACCCACCAGAGTGATCACATGTGGTGCAGCAGTGGCGTAGTGGCTAAGAGCAGTGGCTAAGAGCAGGTGCACTCTGATCTGGGGGAACCGGGTTTGATTTCCCAGCTCTGCCGCCTGAGCTGTGGTGGCTTATCTGGGGAATTCAGATTAGCCTGTGCACTCCCACACCCGCCAGCTGGGTGACCTTGGGCTAGTCACAGCTTCTCAGAGCTCTCTCAGCCCCACCTACCTCATAAGAACATAAGAACATAAGAACAAGCCAGCTGGATCAGACCAGAGTCCATCTAGTCCAGCTCTCTGCTACTCGCAGTGGCCCACCAGGTGCCTTTGGGAGCTCACATGCAGGAGGTGAACGCAATGGCCTTCTGCGGCTGTTGCTCCCGAGCACCTGGTCTGTTAAGGCATTTGCAATCTCAAATCAAAGAGGATCAAGATTGGTAGCCATAAATCGACTTCTCCTCCATAAATCTGTCCAAGCCCCTTTTAAAGCTATCCAGGTTAGTGGCCATCACCACCTCCTGTGGCAGCATATTCTTAAACACCAATCACACGTTTAAGTGAAGAAGTGTTTCCTTTGTATTAGTCCCAATTATTCCCCCCAGCATTTTTCAATGAATGCCCCTGGTTCTAGGTGATTGTGAGAAAGAGAGAAAAATTTCTCTCTGTCAACATTTTCTACCCCATGCATAATTTTTATGGACTTCAATCTTCATATCCCCCCCTCAAGCCCGCCTCCTCTCCAAACTAAAGAGTCCCAAACGCTGCAAAGCCTGCAAACCTCATGGGGAAGGTGCTCCAGTCCTCTCACTCATTCTTGTTGCCCTTCTCTGCACTTTTTCTATCTCCTCAATATCCTTTTTTGAGATGCGGCGTGACCAGAACTGGACACAAGTACTCCAAGTCGCGGTCGCGACTAATGCTTTATATATGGGCATGACAATCTTTGCAGTTTTATTCTCAATTCCTTTCCTAATTAATCCCCAGCATAGAGTTTGCCTTTTTCACAGCTGCCATGCATTGAGTTGACATTCCCATGGAACTTCCTCAACTGAAGACGCTTAAATCCCTTTCCTGGTCTGTGACTGGTAGCACTGGCCCTTGGAGCTTGTATGTGAAGTTTGGATTTTTTGCCCCTATGTGCATCACTTTGCATTTTGCTACATTGAACTGCATTTGCCATTTCTTAGCCCACTCACCTAATTTATCAAGGTCCGCTTGGAGCTCTTCGCAATCCTTTGTGGTTCTCACCACCCTACATAATTTGGTATCATCTGCAAACTTGGCCACCACGCTACCCACCCCTACTTCCAGGTCATTTATGAATAGGTTAATAAATGACAGGGTGTTTGTTGTGAGGGGGGAACAGTAAGGAGATTGTACGCCCCTTTGAGTCTCCTGCAGGAGAGAAAGGGGGGATATAAATCCAAACTCTTCTTCTTCTTCTTCCATGGTTTCAGAGTTGCGGACACCCAAAGTTGCTTCCACATTCCCCCATTGTTTCAGATGGGACTCAATGGAAGTTTGGGCTGGGGTTCTCAGTTCCCATTTAATCTGCTCCAGAGATTGAAAATAAACCAGGTGGGTGGCATCTTGGAAGTCTCCAAAACAGAGCCTGTCAGTTCAATGGCTGTGCCTTCACCAATCTACCCACCACCCCCTGCCACTGACCATACTGACCATACTTGACCATACTGCGGTATGCTGATTGCGGAACAAAGACAATTGGGCATATTTCGTGAAAGTTCCTGCAAGCGGTGCATGCTTTTATTAATTGCAACCAACCATCCAGGTCAGCATCTGCAATCTCTCCTGATGCCCCCCCCCCCCCGGCTTGCTGTCGTCTCGTTGCATGGGTCCAAAGTTGTGGACACACTTTGCCAATGTCCATTCCCCCCTTTTTTTCTCCAAGGGAACCGTTGCCACCCCTGGTGCGATTTCAGTTGTGCACAATAAAGTGGTGTGGATGCAGGTGTCACTTCACCATGAACAACCAACTGGGATGAAAAATGGAGCGTGACTAAAGTACATGATGATTTCTAATAAGTGGCATTATGGCAAACTCTGATCTGCAGAACCAGGTTTGATTCCCCACTCCAGCACATGAACGGTGTACGCTTATTTGGTGACACAGTGGCGTGTTAGGCAAAGAGCTTAAGTGCCAAATCTGAAGGAGCCGGATTTGACTCACAGCTCTGCTGCCTGAGCTGTGGAGGCTTCTCTGGGTAATTCAAAGTTTGCTGTGCACTCCCACACACGCCAGCTGGGTGACCTTGGGCCAATCACAGTTCTTCTGAGATGTCTCAGCACCACGCACCCCACTGGGTGTTTGTTGCGAGAGACGTAGGCCACGGAGATTGTGAGCCCCTGTGATTCTCCAACAGGAGAGAAAGGGGGGGGATATACAACCAAACTCCTTTTCTTCTGCTAAACTGAGGACCACAGATTCTCCCTGTTAGTCCATGCAGAAGGGGATTTATTCAGAAAGCGGAATCTTGGGAACTTTGGTTAGTGCCAGCTGTCAGTGGTGCGATGGCAAAGCTTGAAGCCAAAAACTTTCACTGTATCCGTGGGAACCTCACCTATTGACACCTCCCAGGTTTTTAGTAGACAAAGCTGTGGACTCCCAGAGGGGGTGCGCGCACCCTCCCTTGCTTCCCATGGCAGCTGCTGCAAGATGGGAACTCCCCCTGTGATGTTCCAGAGCTTCGGAGCCCCTGAACCAAACTTCCCCAAACCTTGGTGGTATCCTCAGTAGAGTCCCCCAACCAATCCTTGGAAGTTTGGTGTTGTTAATCCAAACAACGCATCCCCCGGTTGCTGCTTCAGACAAGAGTGGTGGTGCTTCAAACCCTGGAGCTCCCCCCCCCCTTTATCAACCTCCACAATTGGTTGCCTTTGTGGTTTTGTCTCTGAGTGAAGGGACAGGACATGGCAGACTCATCCAGGAGTCTTTTCTCTCCCAGAAAAGATTGAGGCCCTTAACTCAAACCACAGGAACATGATTGGAAAATGGAGGACAAAAGATGCGAACAAAAAACTTTATTTGCAGTGATATTTCCAAAACTCATCTCATAAAGGAATTGCGAAGAGACAGTGGAAAGTAAGAACTTTTGAAAGAAGCAGAAACTGTGCAGTTCTTGACAAACACTATTCTGCTTTCCAAACCTTGCATCCTTGCAACTCTTTCCTGCGCTGCACCTCAGTGGTTATTGTGCTCCAGGTGTTCACCAATGGAAACCAGAAATGAGCATTGGTTTGCGCCAAACGAATGCAAAAAACACACACGTGCATGACATCCCTTCGTTCTCTATCCCTTGCATCCCTCCCCTTATCGTTAACTGGAGAAATTCCAATACTTTACCAACACTGGTCGAGGGGAGAGTGTTGCAAAACAAAACAGAGGCCAACACCCACCATAGTACCGTTCTGGCAAAATCACATTTCTGTAACATGCCTCAGCTTTCTATCCCCCCCAATCCCTCCTCTAATCATGAACTGGCAACTTCACACAACTTTCCAACGGTGGAAGAGGGGAGAGTGAGACAAAACATAACAGAACCCGCCACTTACCATGTAACTATTCAGGAAAAACCCAAGCTGTAGAACGTGCCGTAGGTTCCTGTCCCCTGAATCCGTTCCCTTAACATCAACTCTCACGATTCCACACCCTTTCCACATTGGCAAAGGGGAAAGTGTGCCAAAGCACAACTAAACCCGCCCAACGCCATGCTTCCGTGGAGGCGACATCACAGGTCAAGCATGTGTCGCTGCTTTCTAACCCTTGCATCCCTCCCCTTATCTCTCTGCAAGGGCAAGCTGTTCTCATCCTGGGGCCCGCTCGCAGTCCCACGAACACAAACACGCTTTGAAACCGGGTCTTTGTTTCTGATCTGCAGCACACGGGAAGTTGTGGTACACTGAGTGCTTGATGTTTTGGTGCTTTCCTGTGTGGCTGGGACACAGTCCAAGTCGGTCTCCTCATCACTTTCCGGCATTGCAGTGGGCGCGCAAAATACCTGGGGAACGTGAATGTTGCCCTGTGTCTGGGCGCCACTGCATCATGATGTTAAAATCATGAAATAGGTCAAGCACCTCATTTCTTGGTCGTTGAACTGTGTGCGTGTTGGATGTGGGAGAGAGTACCGTGGGTGCTGTGGGAACAGGGGCTGCCACCTCCACCCCAGCAGGGCTCTGTGCAACTGTGAGCATGTTGCGCTCCATCAGGTTGAGAATCCTCTCCACTACCGAGAAGGCTCGATTCTCAGTCCGCGCCGCAATGGCCACTCTCTGTTCCAGCAACGCCACAAGGTTGCGCACATTCCTATTGCCCTCTTCCATGAGAACCCTGAATTCCCTTCTATCCTCTGCCCTTTGCACAGCCTCCTCCTCGCCCTGCTCCACCATCGCACGGGCATAGTCCGCCAGCACACCCACGCGGCGCACTCTTCTTCTCTCCAGAATTGCTCTGCGTTCTGGCGATGTTTCCTCCTGTGGCTGGCCAGCAAGCTGCCCTGTTGTTTGTGGTGAATAAGAGGACATGACATCTGCTTAGGTGATAATATATCAGAGAAAATGCAGGCACACCACTGCCGGTTGCCGTACCGCAAACCCATGAAAACCCTACACACGGCACCCCTCAAGGTGTGCAATCGGTGTCCCAGTAAGCATATGCATACCTTCACGCCTTGGAGAGGCAACGCGGCCACGTCGCTCTGCTTCCTGTCCCTGCATTACCGTGGCTACAGCACCTGTTGCATCTTCTGAAAATAGAATGCAGAACAGGAGTCTAGTGAGATGACTGCAAGGGCACCCACGCCAGAGGAGATCAGGAAGACATATTGTGCAGCCAGGAACAAATGAATCACACACCACTGGCACACCTGCCTAGGGACAGGGGGTAGGCACACCTTGTCCCCTGGCACCCCTCCTTTGGTAACGCGGGGGTGGGCGCCACCAGTTTAGGTGCATTTGTGTGATTTTAACAGGTTTAAATGGTTTATAAAATTTTGGGCTGCAGTGGGCGCATTGTTAAGTCTAGCGGCACCAAAATTACAGGGGACTGTCCGGATGATACCACCCAAGTTTGGTGATGTTTGGTTCTGGGGGAGAAATGTTAAGGAACCCCAAAGGGGCTTACACCGTAGACTCAATGCTGACGGTGAACCTGATGCCCACAGTATTCGGCCACAGCCAACTGTCGCAAGGTTGGCTGGTTCCTTTCAGGAGACTAACACCAGCGGCCCGGCAGGAGATTATTGCCCCCACCCACAGCAAGACCACTACCACACTGCCTCGTGTGGAAACCTCTACCACAGAGCCAACAGGGCATAATGGAAAGCTCCATTGCAGTCAATTGTGGGAGAAGAAATTTTTCCCATCACAGAAATTGCTGAGTTGAGTGATTTCTGTGAGAACTCAGCCCGTAGGCTTAATGTGCAGGAGCGTGGAAGCGAGATAAGCACTTTGGGGGCCCAGTACATTGGACCCTCAGAAGCAGAGGTCTGCAAGCCTGGATGCTCTTAACAGGAGGGCCTCCTGATGCCTCCTTGAACGTCTGGTGCCTCAAACTGCCAAAATGTGCAACCTGCCTCAGAAATACCCCATTGGCCACAATGGAGCAAAGGCACTGCAAAACGAAGAATCTTGGGCAAATTACTCGGTGTACCTGTAAGGGGCGTATTTTTTGAAGCTAGTAACGCCAATAGTTCTGGGTTTCATCTGGGAACTATTCCTATGATGCCTCCCAAGTCTGGTGAAGTTTGGCACAGGAGGGCCAAAGCTATGGTCCCTCAAATGGGCAGTCCCCATCTCCTGTTAGCTCCCATTGAAAACAATGGGGAGGGGGCGTTCCATTTGGGCATCCATGACTTTGCTTTCCCTGAACCAAACATCACCAAACTCGGGTGATATCATCAGGGCTATCTCTTGATGATGCCCTGAAATCATGGTGCCACAAGCTTTGATAACGGCCTCCCCGCAGGCCGCAAAACACCGAACCCCCCCACCCCCACCCCCAGCCAGGACCAAACACCTTGCTGTCACATATGTTCATATTTGGGCAGGACGTAATGAGACATTATTTGTCCATACGTGCCCAAATTTGCACAGCTGAATCTGGTATTTTTCTCATCTGAATCTCAAACCCTCCAAATTTAAGCTGTTTCAGGGTGGGGGAGACTCCACCCCCAATCAGCATCACTTTCAAGTTAGTTTTAACCGGGGACCCTGGAATCTCCCTTTAAGGTGGATTTCAAAGAAGAATCTGATCTCCCCAGTTTTAGCACCATTGAAAGTGATGGAGTTGTTTCTCAGGCAAACAACCTACCTCATAGGGTTGTTGTGATTAGGAAATTAGGGAAAGAGTTGGCACGGAGAGAGCCTTGTGTGTTCAGCTGGGAGTGGGAGGTGTTTAGTGAGCTGGTGCAAAAAATCATTGTTCGTTCATGGCGGGGGAGGGTGGCCGGCCATTCGTCGGCGGGGGGGGCAAACTCATGACTTGTCCCTGGACTCCAGTTTGCCTAGGAACGCCCCTGCTTCACACCCTGCACATTGCAATGTCCTGCACCACATCACACCCCTTCATTGTATCCCGACCGCATTGTGAATTAGAAAGCACTCACCATGAAACCCACCCTCATCAATCTGTGTTGCCTCGTCCAAGATTGACTCGTCATCTCGTTCTGCTAGGTTGGAGGGGAAAAGAACGAAAACATTGGTGGATTCACAAGGAGTAAGATGTGACTGGCAGACAGGGGGTTGTTGTGCCCACATAACCCACTTTCTGGGCAAGACATAACCCACGTAACCCACTTTCCGGGCAAGACGGGGGGGGAATTTGGCCGAGGTTGGCCCTCTGGAAGGCAGTGAGTCTCAGTGCGTCCCATTGTGACTGGCATGACACCACAGTGGCCTCTTCCCGCTTGGCGAACATCAATCATTCAAACATCTGGCCATATCAATGCTCTGTCCGCATCCTAACTCAAAATGTTAGGGCACCACAATTAGATGGGACAGAGAAAAGTCAACTCAATGGTACCCGGCTTTGTAATCCGCAGATCAAAGAATCTGGGACGTACTTATGGAGGTTTAATGGCTGGGTTCGGGGCTGGGTCCAAACCCCTCAACCTGGGAATTCCAATTAGACTGTGCACCACCGCACACGCCAGCCAGGCTTGGCTCAACTCTTTGGAGATCTCAGCCCCCTCCACCTCACAGGGCGGCAGTTGTGAGGCAGGAAGGGCCGGGTGAGTGTGAGCCCCCATGAAGAAGAAGAGATTGGAGGTATTTCCCCCCTTTCTTTCCTGCAGGAGACTCAAAGGGGCTTAAAATCTCCTTGCCCTTCCCCCCTCACAACCGCCGCCCTGTGAGGTGGTGGTGGCTGAGAGAGCTCCGAGAAGCCGTGACTAGCCCAAGGTCACCCAGCTTGCGCGTGTGGGAGTGCACAGGCTAATCTGAATTCCCCAGATAAGCCTCCGCAGCTCAGATGGCAGAGCTGGGAATCAAACCCGGTTCCTCCAGATTAGATAGACAAGCTCTTAACCTCCTACGCCACTGCTGCTCCTACAGGAGTGAAAGTGGGGATCTAAATCCAAAATCCTAATATTCATCCAAACTGATGACCTCAGATTGTCCCTTAAAACTCATGCCAAATGGGGTTTGGCTCAAAAGAAGAATCTGGGGAAATTAGGGGGGTGTCCGCTGTCAGGGGTACAACTGTTAATCAGGAAGCACCAAAGTTTCCATGGTGTCTATAGGAGACTCTCCTGATAATACTTCCCAGGTTCGCTGAAGTGTGAACCAGGGGACCCAAAGTAATGGACCCTCAAAAAGTGTGGCTGCCATCTCCAATTAGCTGCCTTTGAAAACAAGGGGGGATGGGGGCACCCCCTTTTGGGCGTCCCAAGCTTTGGTCCCCCTGGACCGAACTTCAACAAACCAGGGTGTTCTTATTAGCAGATTCTCCTGAAAGTTCAACCCAGGTTTGCTGCAGTCTGAATACGGAGGTCCAAAGTTTGCTTCCCTCAAAAGTTTATCCCCGCTCTTCTATGTGCTCTCCTTTGAAAAATTGGAGGATGGGGCACCCCTTCTGTGAGTCCAGAACCATGCACCCCCTGAAACAAACCTCACTAAACCTGGGTGTCATCATTGGGAGAGTCACTCAAACAATTCCTGAAGGTTTGGTGTCGCTAGTCTAAGCAATGGCCCCCCCCCCAGGTCAAATACCCGAAAAGCACTGAAACGTTCTCAACCCCAGCCCCCCTTGCCAACGTCCATGCAGAGAATGTAAGAGGGGTTTGGTGAGTGGCTGGAAGCAGTTACCACGGCACATCACCCCTGTGAAGGCCATGCATGACAGCAGAGCAGAGGCAGCCGCCTCAACAGCTTTCTGAAGGCAGTGCCCTCGCATGGGCAGATGGCCTTTGCATCAATCAGTGGGACCCTCACCTTGACACAGCTGTCCCTGGTGGAGCAGCGGTCCTCCCGACGCGTCAGCTGTGGAGGGTTGAACAGAAAGAATCCCATTAGCTGTTTTTGCGCTCCTCTCATCGCTCTCATGGGTGGCCGCCATGGAAGCTGAGCTTAGCTGCAAAAGGGTAGTGTCTCAGAAGCTAGTACGCATCAGCCCTCGAAATTGTTTACGAAGGGAGACCCAGCTCCCACCGGCAGAAGTCACTGTGACCCGACCATGGGAAATCATTTGCATAGCCACAGCTGAGGAACCATGGCCAGAAGGTTCCCCAACCGCACTTTTCCATCCCCCCCAATGAAACACCACTTGCAGCCCATGACCGACCTTCGGCAATGCTTCTGACATGCCCTGCCATTCACTCTTACCTGGAGACATCTCCACCTGGCGGGAAACTGGCCCAACCACCGCGGCACCTGTGGGGGATAGTGCAAAAAGCAAGAGTTCATCCAGTTTGATTTTCTCACCAGCCCCACAGTTTCTCTGCTCAAAGCAACCCCCACGCTCATTTGTTGCCATTGCACAGTAAGGGAATGCCACCTTGCACGCAAGGCTTATTTTCCAAAAACACGTGAACTGCCCCCCCCTTCCCCAAAGCACCACCACGTCCGCAAACTCTCAGGAGCTAAACGCCCATCGGGCAGTGTGGGCACCTGCTTAGGGCAACACCCTGTGGTTTGCTTCCAAATGTTGGCCTCAGGCGTTTGCAAGCTTGATAATGCGTGTCTCTCAGAGTTAAAATTGTGGGTCATTCAAATGTGCTTCCCCCCCGCCTTTTTTTCCGATTTGAGCCCATGAGAGGAAAGGGTCCACATTGTTGATTGTGCACAACTATGGACAGAACAGAACCTAGCCTTGGGGGACCCTGCACGTTTCGAGACCGCTCTTCCAGAATTCCAACTCCCGACAGCCTGCCATCCCCATTCACAGTAATGCAGAGAAATCATTTCAGAGTGCAGTTCCTTTTGAAAATCTCTGGGATCCTACATGCTCTAGCGGGCCATGTGAAGGCACTGATGTAATGGCCTCTGCATGATAATGAGAGAAGAAACACGCTTGAAATGTGCACATTGAAATCCCACCCCATCTAGTTTTTTGAGTTCTGGCTGTACAGCCTTAGCCATAACCCCCCCACCCCCAACGGTGGCTGTTCCACAAAGGCTGCCTAGAAGATTTAGAATTCCCGAGATGCTAACTAGGGGCCAGCACAGATGGACTGGTGGGACGGATGTCCATCTCGTTGATCGTTTCTAGAATCTGATCAGAATTTCTTGCCGGTCTGGAATTCACTGAAGCACTTGGACCGGCCACAACGCACGGTGTGGAGTCCATCAGCGGGGTAGGGTTCACATTTTTATCTCCACTAAGGAGGACGTCCAACTCTGCGTAGAAGGGGATGGTCCTACGACGGTTTCCGGATTTTCTATTGTCTTGCTTGCAGCGTTTCAGGTCTCTCTTAAGCCCCTTCGCCTTGGTTTGGCACTCAACTGCGGATCTACCATGGCCCCTTCTCCGCATCTCTGCCGCCACGCTCTCGAACACGTCAATGTTTCTATGGCGGCTACCTAGTGTCTTCTGGATCTCATGATCACCCCATATACCGATGAGATCCCTCGTCTCATCATCCCGCCATTGCACTCCACGGCCAGTTTGCTTACCAGAATTTCCCGTTGGCGGCAGGGGAGCGGCGGGGGGGGGGGTAGCCATCGCGTTTCGAATGCTTGAATAAACGAATAAACGAATAAACGAATATCGATGCAATAAGCAGATAAACGAGTGCTCGAATACTCGATAGAATAAACAAATAAACGAATGAACGAATAATCGATAGAATGAGCAGATGAAAATGGCCGCGTGCACTCAAGGCTGCGAGCAGACACCTGGCTACCGGTAAAGAAAATGGGGGAAGAAGACGATGCGCGCGCAGTGCGCACGCCCCACCTTCGCCTGATTGGACGGGATGGGGCACGTCACTCAGAGCGGCGGGAAGTCTGAAACCCCAGGGTTACCACCCGCCCTTCCCCACAACCCCGCGCTCTCCGCGTGGTTATTGAAAAGGCTCAGTTTTCAAGAGGAGTGGAAAACCGCGCAGTAAGGAGGCACGAGAGCGGCTGCATCGGGGCGGCTGCGTTGTCACCGCCCCAGTAGTGGGGAGTACCGCGGGACCCCACGGTACTTCCGTAGAGAAGTGCGCAGCATAAGGTAAGTGGGGAAAGGGCCGATGATTTCAACAACCTGCAAGATACCTGTAGAAGGAAAAGGAGGTGAGCTTCGTCTGAACAAATCCATACTCTTCACGGCATTTCCGGTCTCAATTTGAACAAATGTGCATCTTTCCAATGATTGCAGCAACGTGGGACCTTTCTGCAAAATTTTCCACTTTTATTTTTATTTATTTATTTATACCACAGTTTTTTTCCCCCCAAACTGGGACCCAAAACAGCTTTCCAGCATTCTCCCTTCCTCCATGTTACGTTCTCAATAAGATGAATATGAGATGAAACTTTACTTAAAAACTCCGGTATGGGTTTCAAGGCATGAAGCTTTACAAGGGTACCAGGGTCAAGAGGATAGACTTTGGTTAAGATATTCTGATACCCTTTCATGGGATAATAGCAAACCGACCCTTAAACCAAGAAACCTAATAAAAAATTGGTGCTGAAGACTGTCGCTGGTTCTTGTATTTACAGTTAAAAGAAGAATTCTCGAAAGATATGCAAAATGGTGGTATAGAAAAAGCTCATAACAGTTTCGACAAACTAATATGGGGCATAAATGATAAAAAAATTGATCAGTAGAATTTATAAATTCCTGCTCCAGATAGATTTGGAGCATGAACTAATAAAAGATGTAATGGTTAAATAGGCGCAGGATCTGGGTAAAAACATATATTATGAAAAGTGGGAGGAAGCTTGGAAAAGAGCCAAAAGATTCACCCTCTGTATGGACTTAAAAGAAAATTATCAAAAAATATTCCACAGATGGTACATAACACCACAAAAATTAGCTCATATGGATAAAAAACATTCACCATTATGCTGGAACTGTGGGAAAAGCCAGGGAACATACTTTCATATGTGGTGGTCATGCCCCAAACTTTAAAAATATTGGAAAAAAATTCACAAGATTTCACAAGTGATTCTGGGACATAAATTCCAGATGCTCCCAGAAAACTATCTTTTTGGGAATATTTCAGGACAATATAGCTCCATCCAATATTAATCTATTTTTTTAATCTTTCCACGGCTGCGAGACGACAGGTAGCGAGAAAGTGGAAAAATACCAAAAGCCCAAGATGCAAAGGCTGGTTAGACACTGTACTAGAATTAAGAAATACGGACAGATTATCTTCCATCCTAAAAGGAATAACCAGGAAAAATATGATTCGACGTGGAAACCTCTGGATCAATACTTGTGAAAGAGAAGATAAAACAATTATTTTTATTTTGTTAATATCAGAAATACACTGCTGTCTCTTGCTTTCGGATGCTAATAGCATAATATAACTACATGTTTTGGATTATACAAGATATGGACCATCAGACACTATGTCAGAACTTTATAAGCTGTTTAAATTGTATTGTTAGAACCATATGTTAAACGGTTGCCGAAACTAAGTTCTGCAGCAATTCTTATGCAAACTTACTGAGTATTACACCAATTGTCATCCTGATTTAAAAGGTGACACTAATGTATACGGACGGTTAAGTCCATAGACTTAATATGAACATGGTGAACACAAGAAAAAATGTAAGTCTCGTAAAGACCAGGAAGCCAAGTTGGAATTAATCATCTGGTTAAAACGCAATGCGTGAATTTTATGTTTTTAACAGTTAAGCTTAGCTTAACTTTTTTTATTTTTCTTGGATTTTAGTTATTAATATTAATTTGTATTAAACTCTCTTTTTCTTCTTTCTCTTATTCCCTCAACTTTCCTATCTCTCTTCTTTATTTAGGCTTTTGTGAGATGTTATGATTTTATGTAAATTCTCTCACTCTTATCCCTTTCTTCCCCTTTCCTTAGCTTCCTTTCCCCAAACAACAGAGCCTTAAGACCTTTGGACCAATATAGAAAATATTGTGTGCATGGCATTCTAAGTTGTTCACTAGAACTCTGTATAACACTCCTTTTAAATCTCCAATAAAATATATATTTTAAAAAAATAACCCTTTGAGGTAGATCATGCTGAGAAAGCCTAAGTTTGTCCAGTGAGCTTGAACCTGGGTCTCCTAGATACTTGGGAAAAGGAACTACAGCCTGGCCAAGGCTATAAGACGCGACATCACGCAGGGAAAAAAAACGAATGAATAAACACTTAGATCAACAATGGGGAAAGATAAGGTGCAGGCAAACATCCCATGCCTTGGAGTCTCCTTTCACCCTAGCCTAGACAGATGCTGAGAGGCTGGAGGGAAGAAAAGTATGGTCCATTCAACCATCCATGGATCTTGCAAAGGAATCCTCCTACTTCTCCCTAATGCAGCTCACGGAGTCCCCTGAAGTTTGGAGTTGCGTTTGTTTATGCATTTCTTGGATTTATAGCCCACCCCTTCCCATCAAGACGGCTCAGGGCAGCTCCTTCACATGTACAATTTGGGGCTGGGTGGATTGGGGTCAGAAAATGATCCAGAACAGCTTAGGGTCCAAAGCCTAAGGAGAAACCATTGAAAGTCACCATATCCTTTTTTGAATACTTAACTGTCCTTAAGTGTGATTAGATGCAGGCCAGCGTTCTGTTTAGCCTTATGGGTATCCTGCTATGGATATGTTAGGTGTTGTCTTTATACAGAGTATCAAATAGAACAAAAATAATTATACTAAGGGCTACAATCAAGTATATACTTGCACAATATAAGGTAGATATGTGCCATAATGTAATACAGTGCCCAAGTACAATGTACAGTAATCAGCAACCACAACATCAAATGTATGAATCCACCTCTTTACACAAATGTCTTTTAGAGACATCAACAGACAGATATATGGAGTCCAATAAAGTCCATATCCAAACTGGAAGCTAAGAGAGCTAGGTTATCTGGTATTTTTCCTCTGTTTTGGGAGAAGCTCCCACGTCCTCAATCAGAGATGTAAACTCTCTCACCCAAATGGATTGCAAGGATCACTCTTTGCAAGCTTAAAAGCTACTCAGCAAAGTCCTAAAGTGTCCCGGCAGGTCTGTGCAGCAATGCAGCCAACATGAAGCTTCACAGAGCAAAACGGGGACATTACCAGATAACCTGTCTCTCTTTGCTTCCAGCGTGGATATGGAGTTTATTGGAATCCCTCCATCTGTTTGCTGACGTCTCTTGTATCTGATATTATGTTTCCTTAACCGTCTCGCTGCTTTTGTATTTTCGCTTGTGCACTCTATGTTAAATTGTAGCACATATCTACCTTATATTTTGTTAATATATACTTGATTGAAGCACTTAGTACAGTGGTGTTTGCTCTATTTGATACTTACGCAGCCACAAACTGTTTTGTGTGTTGGACTTTATTCAGGGAAAAGAAGGATCATGTCCCCAGTGTTAGCTCCTTATTGGTGTTTAAGTGTTAAACACAGTTTATGTAACTTAAGCTTTTGATGCAGAACTGCAATTTTGAGGAGGAAAAATGTTTTAGACCAGACACTAATATCCATCCGTGTCATGGATTTTGACATCTCTATATCCAACGTTTGAATATTACACTTCTGATCCAGTGCCAAAGAAGAAGCACTCATTTAATCAAGTATAATAACTTTGAGCCTCTTGGCAAATTACAAAGAATACCAAAATTACCCAAGCCACAATATCTCTGAGCTATTTCAGTGTAATAGACAAAACTACCACTTGCTGGGCGAAAGAAAAGCTGTCCAGTATTTTCTCTCACAGTCCTTATTACACCAAAAATAAATTTTGAAAGAAGCGCCTATCTTCATTCGCAGCCCCGCTGATAAAAAATTTGCCCTTATTATTAAAATTAGTCCCCTGCAGTTCATCATCAGTGCTTCAGAGGGTTTGACTAAAAGCTGCTGTTTACGTTCATTTTACATTTATATTTACAAAGGAGCTGGAATTTGGTATTTTTAGTAAGTAGAAGATCGTGAGGTTCACGCTTTTTTCAGTAAAATGAAAATTCACTGGATTATTATGAATACATGCTGTGACCCTCCCATACTATCACAGTAGTTCCCCCCCCCCATTGGGAGTAGGGTAGATAGTCATTTTCCAGGCACCAGTAATAACCAATTCAGCAGCAGACTGATATCCCATAAGTTTGTTACGAGTGGCTCATAAAGTGCTCTGTCAAAATGTAAATGTCGTGGATTAGTCTGGCTGATCCCCTTTAATGTAATTATATCCTTTCCTTACCAGCTCATTAGTGAAGCTACTACAGTTTGTTCCTTCTCCCTCTTCTCTGCACAATTCTCAATCCAACAAAACACTAAATTTGGGCCGAGAAATCATGACGAAAAAGCCTTAATGTGGTGGGGAACAACCATATCGAACTCTTAAAAAATCAAGGAATGACCATCTTTGCTATGAGCCACATAAGATTACAAACAAAGAGGTCTTGCCTAGTTGACTGAAACCGCTTTCAATCCTCACAATCTATATATATATATAAATCTAACAGTGTGTTTGTCCCTGATGGTCTCCCTCAGAAACTGCTGGACAGATCGCCCCCAAATTTTCACATGACGTCCCTCCCTGTTGCTGGCAGGTACTCGGACCTTCAAACTGCCGAAAGTCCATACCTGAGCCAGGTAAAACGTCTTTTTCCTGGTGCACCAGGCCATGAAGCTGCCTCTGTTTAACTGTCACCCTTAGAATGTTCGTGCAGCCTGTCTGTCTGTGGCCTGAGGGCTTAGAATGTTCCCTGAGATGGGCAGAGATGAGCAGTGACAACAGTAAATAGGTAATACTGTTAGGTAATACGAGTGGAAGTGAAACACATACACACTTTGCCGTGTGAGACGTCAGGTGGGGTTCCCCCCCCACACACAGGTAACTTTCACTCTCTGTGCCTCACCCACTGCTAACACACAACACACATCCAGCTCATCCTCACACACCTCACTCTGCCCTCCCTCACATCCAACCACCACTTACCCACTTCCTCACCCATATTCACCACAGCTCTCTTTTACTAAAAGCAAGTTGGAGTTTGCCTTTTTCTTCTAAGAAAATCCGCAGGGTGGGGGCGAACCAACCCTACCGGCTCCGCTTCTTTTGCACATGGCCCTTTAAGAACCCAGAGAGCTGGCCTCGATCTGAGCGCCTCACCACCCTGCCTCTGCTGCCCGACTGGGATAGCCTCCTTGCCCCAGTTCTGCCTTACCCAAGTCAGGACTGTGCGTGGCAACCAGCCTCATGGACAGCGGGATTCGCACTCTGGACAGTTCCGCTGTGGAATGGAAAGGGTTACCTTATACTAAAAAAACAAGAAAGCACCATATAACGATGTGCATTGAAAAGGGAAAGAGGGATTCCATTTGACCACCCCAAAAGGCTATGCTGCGGATCATTGGACCTGCATGGACACCTGTGTGGGTCGCAGACTGTGATGAGAGGACAATTGCCACAGCAAAGCGTGGCCGGGCCCGCTAGTCCTCAGTAAATTTTTTTCCATAGGCCAGAGTGAAATGAGACGACAGGTGAGTGTGCTGGAAATTTACTGAATGGGAAATAAATTAGATCTATATTGGCCAGTTTCCATGCCTGGGAAGATACAATAACTTAATGACAGAAAGAGTGTTGAGTTCTAGGAGCGGATAGACATGAGGTTGAATATAAAGAACGGAGTCTTTCTGCTTCACAATACCAATTGCTTTAGTGTTAACCACCAGAGGGCAGATTAAGATTAGTCCGTCTCCACCTCCTACAAATTCTTTCCGCGGCACTGACGCCTGATGCTTTAATGTCTCCACAAGGGACTCTTGCCAAAGCGGCAACTTCTGAGCAGTAACTGCTGCACTGTGCCTGTTTTCTTCCGTATGTTCCAGGAGCTGGCTAAACCAGTTGTCTTTCTTAGCTGCAGCTAAGTGAAAGAAGGCCGTAGCTTCGTTGTTTCCTCAAGTAACTTCCTTGATTCCCCTGCTGTTGTGCTTCTTTTCAACTGGAACAATCGTCCATAGGGTCCCCCCTTTTTTTAACTAAAAAATGCACATTTTGCTAAATTCAGTCCCACTAGTTAATTTCATTCCCCATGCCAAATGGGTGCCAAAGCAACTGTCAAGACTCGGGGGCAGGGGGGGGGGTTACTGGCCTGGTGGGTGCAACTGAGCCCAACCAAAAGGTGTTTTGCTTTTAGTAGTCTCTTGGTGTTGTACTTAGATGATTGGTGATTCCTTGAATGCCCCCCTAATAGTCCTGACTTCCCACATTTCCTTAAATCAGGAATGTTTCCTGATGAGGTCCCTCACTGCTATGTGTCTAGAGAGAAGGGATTCGGGTTAGAGAGGTTTGAGAGATTCTCAAGGCATGGATAGTACTGAATAGGGCCCCGTGGCCCTTTTTGAAAGCCTATTCAAATAGAGAAATAGTAGCAGAGTTTGAAATCTGCAGTAAACAGTATACTGTAACCACTAGAATACACTTAAGAAATAACTGCTGAATTGATATCTTAAATATATATGCTTGAACTTAGAGATAACGTTTAATCAAAGATGAGATAGCTGGAAGTCAATACATGATTTGCAGTTGGTGGTTTTTTATGTTTGTATGTCTTGTTTGCCTGTTTTACATGTGAACTTTAAAAAAAATATTAAAACCTTTAAACATTTTAAAAAACTACCCATGTGAATCAGCACTGGGTTAAAACAATGCAATCAGAACAGCTACAGCTAAGAATACAGAGGTCATCTGGTATCAGATATGTATCCCGTAGGTTCCACTTTTTTTGTGTTTGTCTCCAAAATACTTCCCTGCTAGAAAGCTAACAGCTCTGAGAGAGCGGCTGCAGGTAGAGGGGATTTCTTTATGAATCTTTTATTTTATTTATTAGTTCCATTTAATATACCGCCCTATCCCCTAAGGCCGTGGTGGCGAACCTTTGGCACTCCAGATGTTATGGAATACAATCCCCATCATACCCCTGGCAGCATGGGGTATACAAACAGTATGCAATGAAACTGAGGGAGTGGCTCAAACTGTCCAATCTGAGAGTCCAACACATTCAGTGGTGAGTCTGTAAATGTGGGGGGCAAGTACAATGTCCCAGCCAAGAATCCCAATCAGAAGACATGTAACAGCCATGCATCATAGAACATGATAAAGAAGCATAACTATGATGGAAACAAAGTCCACACCTATCTGAAATAATAGACCACATCAATCCAATACAATATATTGTCGAAGGCTTTCACGGCCGGAATCACTGGGGTGCTGTGTGGTTTCCGGGCTGTATGGCCGTGTTCTAGCAGCATTCTTTCCTGACGTTTCGCCTGCATCTGTGGCTGGCATCTTCAGAGGATCTGATAGTTGGAAAGGAAAGCAAGTGGAGTATATATCCCTGTGAGTGAAGGTCAATAGGTGAGGGCATCTGAATAGGAGTGGCCTGGCAACTGAGTAACAATGAAGTGTAGCATGTGAGTAACAATGGAGATAGCAAGGTCAATAGGTGAGGCATCTGAATAGACGTTCAGACTAAAGGCCACACTACTTCTATTCAGATGCCTCACCTATTGACCTTGCTATCTCCATTGCTACTCACAGTTGTTACTGGTAGACCCTTCAGTCTTCCTCTATGAAGCGGGGATGGCATAATGTTAAATCTAGCCAGCATGTAGGCTCTCCTATATATAGGGTTGGTAAGCGCTGCAATATAGTAGGCTGGGTTTCCCTGCACAAATGGAATTGCCACATTCATTGGCGAGCAGGATTTGTTGGCCAAGCTCTGCAGTTGTTGATAATCCATTGCTAGTAGCCGCTCTTTGATGAGGGCAAATGTCTCAGTAAGAGGTTTTATTCAAGTGAATCTACTTATTGTGATTGGGGTTCTCAACTAACACTCAGCATCCAGAACGAGGGGCCGGTGCCTTTTCCCAGCAGCTCCAGCAGTCAAAATCCACATTTTTTTTGTTTGTCTCGGTGAGGTGCAAATGAGCCCCATCACTTCTTCTTATCGGCATCCTCAACTGCAGCTAAGAGACCCAGGAACCAGTCCAGGGAAGGAAGGGGCAACCAGATGTGTGGTTATCAGCCATCAACTAAATAACGCTTGAAAATGGATCATGGTTCACGATTCACTCTCAGGGTGTGAAAGAATGTTAGCCCCAATGATTATTGGGCAACGGGTGAATGAACACTCAATTTCACAATTACTTTGACGTCCATGCCCAGTCATAAGATGCTCAAGAACATGCACAACTTTTGAACTCAAGCACGTTTCTACAGGTGAATTTACCTTCTGTTTGCTCAAGGACTGCATCATTTTATTGCAGTAATCTCTTCAGAAACCCCAGACTCTGCTCCTTCAATATTGTTCCTTAGGAATGATTAATTATATTTGCATTACTAAATACATTGGCCCACACCCTTCCCTTCCCTTCCCTGCCAATTTTTAACAGCAGCAAAAACAAAGGATATAAACGATCCACCAAAAACCCACAATGTCTCTCAGAAACCTACTTAGGAGTGTTTGAAATATGAGTGGAGCAAATATCACCACTATACAGGAAGGAAGATCTAGAAAAGTATGTACAAGCTGCTCTTCTGCGCTGAAGCACATCTAAAGAGATTTCCCACCCTTGCTTTAATTAGCTATTTTGCATTAACAGGATTTGGTTGTCAAGTCTAAGGAATGAAAAGATAGAAGAGAAGAACTTTCTAAAAGCTGGCATAAATATGTCCCATCTCCTGTCCTGTTAATTTTGAACGGCTGTTCTTCTGTAAAGTCTTGGAGGAACTCACTTGCCCAATTTCGCCAAGGCCAGCTTTGCAAGAGGTCCAGGTATTAGATTTTGCTTTTCTCTTGGGTGACACAAAATAAAGGTAAACGTTCACAAGTTACTACTGACCCATGCGGTGATGTCACATCCCAACTATGTTTATGGTGTGGTTTGCACAAGTGTCCAGTAGCAAGTGGTTAACACAAAATATCCTGGGGAAGAAATTAAAAACTAAGCCCTCATCAGTTGAACATCTTAACGGCCCTCTGTTGTAGTTCTCATGTGTAGATGTTTTCTCTCCATTACTTCTGTCTTCTAAAAAATTATTCACAACACGTTATCAATTCCACCTAAATATAGGGTTAAGCACCAATGTATATTTTTTTACCTATCTGTTAGGTAAGCAGCAGTGGCGTAGGAGGTTAAGAGCTCGTGTATCTAATCTGGAGGAACCGGGTTTGATTCCCAGCTCTGCCACCTGAGCTGTGGAGGCTTATCTGGGGAATTCAGATTAGCCTGTACACTCCCACACACGCCAGCTGGGTGACCTTGGGCTAGTCACAGCTTCTCGGAGCTCTCTCAGCCCCACCTACCTCACAGGGTGTTTGTTGTGAGGGGGGAAGGGCAAGGAGATTGTCAGCCCCTTTGAGTCTCCTGCAGGAGAGAAAGGGGGATATAAATCCAAACTCTTCTTCTTCTTCTTCTTCTTCTTCTTCTTCTTCTTCTTCTTCTTCTTCTTCGCTAATATTTACTAACTCATTTCAAAAATGTCTACCTGTCTAGACAAAGTAATCATGTTCCAAAGTGCAAGCAGTCTATACTAGCAAGTCAAATAGCTTTTAAAACGTCCCTCACATGCCATTTTCAAACAAGTTTTCTATTGAATGGTACCTTGGAGAGCGCTGCTGCTCTTCTGCTACTGTCTAAATCAGAGGTGTCCAACTCTGGTGCTTCAGGTGTTCATGGACTACAATTCCCATGGCCAATTGGCCATGCCAGCAGGGGCTGATGGGAATGGTAGTCCGTGAACATCTGAAGTGCCAGAGTTGGACACCCCTGGCCTAAATGAAGGCCCAACAAGGTATCTGAGATTATATTCTGGGCTGTATTAATCCTGGCAAACAAAATCCAGTGAGCAGCCTGCCTGCCTAGGACCAGGTGACTGGGGAAGTCAAGTTGATGGCAACGGTTCGTGCAACTAACAGAGCTTCAGAAACAGTCTATAGTGGTTCAGGAACCGCTGCAAGGACGTACATTTCAGCTTTTTTCCACATGTTCCAGGTAAAGGATCTCTCCTATTAAAGGATTCGCAACATGCTTTTCAATTTTTTTGAAGTAGATCTTGCTTCATATTCAAAGGTCATATTCAAAGGTCATATTCAAAGACAGTACCTTCCCATCTTCCAACTACTGAATAATAAAGTGTACCCTAAAACATTTTTCCCTTCCATATAATGTGTGTTTGCTTATATGCAGGTGGTTATATCATTCAGCATTGTCTTTTCTAAATGACTCTGTCCCAGGGCCAGGACTTTTGCTAAAAGAACACCCTACCACCTCCCGTTTTGAAGTGAAACTAGACTGCAGGATTGGGGCAAAATCAGCTTTCTAAGAAATTGCACCACACTGTAATAATAGTCAACTCTAAGGAAAGTCTGTCCGCAAACAAATGCTGCAAGTTCTTTAATGTCCAGCTCTGCTTCAACACCCCTTCCAAAGGCCATCTTCATTTAAGGCAACTAATGCTTGACTTGGTTTTACAAGAAACATTTAGTGCAGATGCCGCATAGCACAGTGCTCAAATGTGCTAACAGAGCCAGCAAAAAAGCACAAGTGAATCCAAGTGGAAATGAAATCAGTGCAGTCCGATGTAGATTGATCTAAACCACAAGTGTCAAACTTGCGGCCCTCCAGATGTTATGGACTACGGTTCCCATAATCCCCTGCCAGGATGATGCTGGCAGGGGATGATGGTAACTGCAGTCCATAACATCTGGAGGACCGCGAGTTTGACACTTATGATCTAAACCATGGATGCCAGTAGACTTAAATTGGAATAATTCAGAGCAGAAATGGCATGACACAGTGTTGTAACATGGTAACAGAATCAATTAAAAAGCACAAGAGAATTCAGGTAGAAATTAAATCGGTGATCTGCAAAGCAATGCTCTGCAGACCTGCTCCCATCTAAGCAACTGAAACCAGTGGACTTAGGCTCATTCCGCACATGCAGAATAATGCACTTTCAAACTGCTTTCAGTGCTCTTTGAAGCTGTGCGGAATGGCAAAATCCACTTGCAAACAGTTGTGAAAGTGGTTTGAAAATGCATTATTTTGCGTGTGCGGAAGGGGCCTTAGATTGGAGAAACTGCATAGGATCTCACTCCTTTTAAAATCAAATTAAGAATACCTGGTTTGGGAGCTCTAATATATGGTTCTGCCATTTGTTTTACATTTCATGGAGAGACAAATCTTCCAAAGAAAAGTATACTTTTCGTTGGGTTATGACGGATGAAAAACAGAAAGGGGTGATCAGCATTGAAATCCTCTTCCATAGGCAGACTGCACAGCATCGCCATCACAGCAGTTGCTGCTGCCGCTTCCGTACCCTCTTCGTTGACTTCGATGAATGACTTGTGAACAATTTTTGACACGTGAAGGTCACGGCGTCCTGACATTCCAGACAAATTGGCCTTGCTGCTGTCAAAGACATCCAGCACTCCCAACGCGCACAAACTGGACTTAAGGTCGTAGCTCTCTTCCAGCTTGAATTTAGGGAGGTGAAGATGAACATCATGGAAAGAAGACATCTTTCCTGGCTGCGTCCACTCTTGGAGGTTTGCTAAGGTGAGCTGCTTTTGCAGCTGCAAAGGTGGACAGAGACAGAAGATCAGTAGATCATTCATAAGTGTTGCTTAGACATAAAGATTTACATTTAATTAATTTCCTATGAGCAGCAACCGGAGATCACTGCTGTGTGTGTGAAATTATTGTGGAGAAGAGCTTGATTACATTCTGTGGTTCAGCGTGGAGGAATTATTATCAGCGAGGCTGCAGTTCAGTGGTAGAGCACATTCCTTCAAGCATGACTGTTGAGCCTCAGTCTCCAGGGAAAAGGGGTTTGAGGAAGCAAAACTAGGAGCATCCTCTTCTCTGTCTGAGTCATTGGCAGCCCCCTGGCCATTTGAGTACACAGTACTGGGCTGGATGAAGCAATGTTCTCACCCACTGAAGAATACCCTTGTTCCTGCCTGCTGCATTTCTGAATGTAAAAGGAACAGACCCTACTGGCTGCCTCTCTGAATCTGCATTCATTTTTTATATCCGTGGTATATCAGTATTGAGGCAGAATAATTTACATTAATGTAGGCTGACCAGATGTCCCGCTTTTGGCGGGACAGTCCCGCCTTCAAACAATTTGTCCCGCATCCCACGGGTTTTTTCAAGTGTCCCGGTTTTTTGAAGGCTGCCGAACTGCCTTCTGGGGTGCAAGGCAGTGCGGCAGCCTCCCACGTGTGGCTGTAGGAGCGCACGGCCTTCTGGGGCACTCATGTTTCCTGCCCTGTGACAGGGCGGGAAACAGGAGCGCCCCAGAAGACAGTGCGCTCCTGTGGCTGTGTGCGCATGCGCGCACGCAGCTGCCCGTCCCGGTTTACAAAGGTGACCATCTGGTCACCTTACATTAATGGGGGGTGGGGGGGTTGAAGGCCTCACCTGCTCCAAGCCAGTGGAGTTATCTTCAATGTCATCCGGCAACAGGATGATCATACTAAGTTCTTCTCCCTTGTAAGGCAGTTCCAGGACACGGCATTTGCATTCAGGGATGTACCGAAAGGGGAACTTCTTTTTCATGTACATCATCTTCACAGTCTTTTTTTCCTTCTGGATGCAGCATTGAGAAAATGAAAAAAGAAATGTGCGTGCACCATTAGCTGAACAGGGATGAATGCACACATACAGGAATGATACTGTTAAAACAATATCATTGTTAAAAAGTAAAAAAAGTAAAGTTTCCCCTTCAGTCGTGTTCGACCCTGGGGTACCACTGCAAGCAGTGATTTAATAGACAAGCCATTTTTGTGGGGTAGTTTGCCATTGCTTTCCCTGGCTATTCTTTACCCCCTAGCTATGTGCTAGGTACTCATTTACCGACCAAGGGATGGATGGATGGATGGCTGAGCTGACCATGAGCCAGCTGCCAGGATATCTGACCCACAGGGGGCTCGAACTCCGACCGTGTGAGTGGCAGTGCAAGCACTTAACCACTATGCCACGTGGCTCCTTATCATTGTTAAAACAATATGTTAAAACAACATATGTTTGTAGCTCCAACAGCCATTAACTCTTCCTCTAATGTCAGAGCCGGTTAAGTTGAACAATACAAATTCCTTCAACCTGAGCTAAGATACTGTCTAGTGATTCTCGAAGGGGTAATATGGCCCCAGAATTGGCCATCAGTAAATCTTAGGAAGCATTCAAAATTTCGAGAGATAAATGGGGACATTTGAAGTTTTAAATTCCTTTTTCCCACTTACAATGGCCTTCTGTCAGCAACCAAAGTAGAGTTCTGTTATACTGTTTGCACCACTCCGAGGATAACATCCCCAGTCCAGGCCCTTTAAAAACTGGGGCGCAGCAAAGAGGATTAAAATATAACATTAATTGCCATCAGACAATCGTTCTCATTGCTTCCGATTTTGTCGGAGTGGAGTCGTGTTGGTTTGCAGGAGAACATCTGGATTAGAGTCCAGGAGTACCTTAGAGCATAGGTGTCAAACTCACAGCCCTCCAGATGTTATGGACTACAGTTCCCATCATCCCCTGCCAGCATCATGCCGGCAGGGGATGATGGGAACTGTAGTCCATAACATCTGGAGGGCCGCGAGTTTGACACTTGTGCCTTAGAGGTAGAACAAGATGAAGGAAGCTTCGGCTCCCGAAATCTCATACACCAAAAACGTTGTCGGTCTCTAAGGAGCTACTGGCCTCCATTGAATTCTATTTAACATCTGTTTATCACATACATTTGCAAGCCTTGTAAAAATATGCATGTGTTTGTCTGCATAGTTGTCCCTAGCTTGGAAACATGGTCCTCTGGAGGGAGGTGTTTCCTACAGAGGAAGCAGGGTGTGTGGTTGCCTAGGAACAGGGCATGAGGAGTTATAAGCACCAAGAGGGGAAAAGAGTCAGAGAAGGAGATGAGGCCTTTACCTTCTGGATGGTGTGGATGGACTTCTCAGAGACTTTGGCCCCTTCCACACACGCAGAATAATGCGTTTTCAATCCAGTTTCACAACGGTTTGCAAGTGGATGTTGCTATTCCGCACAGCTTCAAAGAGCATTGAAAGCGGATTGAAAGCACATTATTCTGCATGTGCGGAAGGGGCTTTTGAGTAAAAGGGGGGGGGAAATACTTTCTTCTCTCTCTTTTTTATTTTTTTGTCCCATATCTGGGATTGCCATTACATTTTTAAAAAATGTATACAGTTCCTTAAGTCTTCCGGTCTGACTTTATTGCTTCTCTCACCTTTCAATAAATGTTATTTGTTTAAGTGTCCTGATTTTGAATGGGGCGAGCACAATCGTCTGATCACTAACCTGGCCTTTTTACGATTAAAACGATCTCACACATACATCACATACGGATGTTTGTCTGTGTCCAGATCCTATTTTTTTAATTGCAGCCAGAGGGGGTGGGGGGTGGGGATCAGTTGATCATTAATGTTCTTGGTGGACAGTAGTGGATTAAAGGTTAAGAAACACTGATTTACAGCATATATGAGCAATTTATAGCACATGCAAAGCTATAATTTTATTATCTAATAATTATCTACTAATCTAAGAGATGAATGGTGAATCATACTAGCTAAAGCAATTTTGATTCAACCTTTTCACCTGTTCTCTTGCATGCAGGTAAGTAGATTAACAGAAATCTAGGGCAGCACAATTTTTTTAATCAACCAAAATATTGGTTTGGTTCATTTAAATATATAAGCAGACTGAAAATGGGAAGAGCGGTACTTATTTTGGAGAACACTATAAAAGTCGTGGCTCAGTGCAGCCTGGGGGAATCTTGTGTGTAAGAAGAGGTTTCCATTCACATATCACTTTGCCCATCAGGAACTACCAGCAAAAACAACAGCAACAAAGGATCAAAGTGCACATACGGGATGCACATCTGTACAAGAATGCCATCAGTCTGCACTGTAGGGCTCTTACTATGACGTACAACTAGTCATGGCAGAAAAATTTATTTCTCTAGTGTGGATGGAGCGTCACTAGAGCTCATGTGGCATAATGTTGTCCTTATCACATCCATCCCCTCAAAATGCATCTGGCACAAATAGCAGATACAGGTAAGACATAACCCAACACTACAACTCACCTTACTGACTCTGAAAGGCTTCTCCTCCGTATCCTTCTCTCGAAATTGCTCTGCCCAGCTGCCTTTGAAGTAGATTGCATTCACCAGAACAAGTCTGGTCATTTCATTAAGTGAACCTTCAGGTAACAAGTCCGGGATTTTACCTTGAAGGAAAAGTTAGTAGAAATCGTTAAGGAATTTTCTCTAAAAACACTTAAGGCGCACATCAGATTTGTTGGTTGGGTAATTTATAATTCTCCCTTTCTGGCAAAGGAGAGCCAAGGCAGCTTTCAACAAAGTCAACGATAAAACAAGTCATACAAAAATCAATACCTAAGACAGAGAGTAACATTGTTATGAAAAACTGTATCTGGATTGGGGAAAGAGCAATCAACCTCCCAATCTGATTATTTTGCATAAATTCTCATCAAGTCATACAAAAATCAATACCTAAGACAGAGAGTAAGCAGATCGTTAATGAAACACTAAGCTGGATATCATCACAATGCCATAGTGGGACTCAAGGTGTTCAGTTCAAACAAACTTTTCCTTGTGTGCTTGTAGTACTTAACACCCATTATGTCTCGAGGAAACCTGGGCCCTTCTCCGCCGAAATGTTCTGTATTTTTGGAAAATGTTTTTTTTCCAAACAGACGAACTATGAAGGTAATTAACTAACAACACCCATGGGAATGTTCACACAGAGTGTGCATGCTCTCTCTCTCTCTCTCTCTCTCTCTCTCTCTCTCTCTCTCTCTGCCTGCCTGCCTGCCTAGACAGTCGTGAATTTCCTAAAATACACAACTCTCATTTCAACTGTATCTGGATTGGGGAAACAGCAATCAACCTCCCAATCTGATTATTTTGCATAAATTCTCATCAATTAATTTATTGGGAACAGTAAAAAACATACAAACATACATACATACATACATACATACATACATACATACATACATACATACATACACATGCATATGCTGTACATACGCCTTTTGCCGCCGCTTTTTAACAGACCAGTGGTGAACGGCTTTATTGGTGTGCACTCAGGTATGATTTATAATCTCCAAATGGAGATTGGACCTATCAGTCCCTGCCAGCACGGCCAATTGGTCATGCTGGCAGGGGCTGATGGGAATTGTAGTCCATAACATCTGGAGTGCCAAAGGTTCGCCACCACGGGCATAGTCAGAAGCAAATACATAAATCAGAAGCAAATACATAAATACATGAGGGAACCATAACATGGTATTTCCAATAATATCCCTGTAATCTTTCTATTTTCCCAGAATCCAAGTGGAAAGAATAGATGCAGAATATAAACTTGACAATTCCCGGATCAGGTCCACGTCAGTGTGGCAGCGTGCTTTTAACAACCGCTATCCGAATCCAGGTGTTTAATTTGACTAGATTAGACTCAGTTATTTTCAACCAACCTGCCGTTAACCCTCTGCAACACGCTTGAATTAAATAACACTTTTGCTGGAGAAAGGAAGTCAGCGGGTTCCACCTCTTCTTGCAATGGAAACTAGAGAAGTGGTGCACTATTCTAACAAGGAAGAGACTAACCTATAGACTAATCCAGAGAAAGACAAAATGTTAGGAGACCAAGTCTAATAGCCCAGCCGCAGTGGAGACAGCAGGCCTGTCAGAATCCCAAAAACACACGCAAACTCTTGTTGAAGAGCAGTAGTTTTTAATGGTGTTGGATCTTCCCTGGCTAAAGCCAGAACTGAGATTTGCCCGCGCAAAACCCAGTAATTAAAACACCTTGCACCCCCCAGCCTGGGAAAGCACGCCTAAAAGTAACCGTCAGGAAGATAACACGAGATGGTCAAACAGTGACCTTGGGCACCACCTGGCACTGCATAACATTCTACAGAAACAGTGAAGAAACAGTTAGAAATGCATTTAACCCCTTCCACCTCCCCCTGTGCATTGAGAAAGCCGCATAAGCGAAACCCCCAAATGCAGGCCTCCTGACAAGGCCGCACTACCTGTGCAGCACTGCCCTACCGCTCTCAAAGAGGCTTCCTGGTGTTGTGGGAGGCTGGTGATGTGCGACTGCCTCCCGACCACTGACAAGCCTCAATGGGCTGCGATGCTAGCAAAGACTGGGAGGGAGATGACGCCCCCTGACCCTGCTCCTGGGTCTCCCCTGCTATGCCAGTGGCAGAGAAGCAGGGATGTTGTCGTGGTGTTATGCCATGTCTCACCCTTGGGGGAGGGCCGCCGCAGCTGCACAGTGTCGGTTTCACCCCTCCATTGGGGTAAATGCGCTGGATGGGGTGAATCTGCCAGTACAATCACCCTACTGTTCCCATTGGTGCATCCACCACCACCACCACCACCACCACCCCTTTGAATTAGGCTCTAAGATTCTCTCACCTTCAGTTTGCTTTTCAACCCACTGGTTAATTTCCTTCTCGGCAGCAGCAGCAGCATTTTGGAAATCCACTGGAGACATCTCCGCTCCATATAGTTTCTGAGTACTAGTCAGAAAGTCCTGGAGAAATAATGCAGGATGGCTTTCAATATTCAGCACAAGGGTCTAGCCACCTTCTCCCCTGTGAACTGCAGGCTGGAATCAATTGACCCCCATTTCTGGATGCTAACATTTTTGTGTACTGATCCTCATGCTATTGCCCCCCGAGGGCAGGACCAGTGCTGCCCCTGTCCCCCAATAACCACACCACACTCATATCTGTGGGAAAAATATTTTGGCCATAGCCACACCATTTTGTTAACAGTGTGAGGCACAGAATGGGACCTTATCTGAATGCTGGGCAGCCCAAACGCTGCCCCTCCCCAGTGAAACCTTTCCTCCAACCACCCTGGGCGATTCCGTTCGACCCAGTTCCCTGAGAAGGGTACTAACCTAGGTCGAAGCCATTGTTGTTCCCCACTGCAACCAGCTTGATCCCAGCTCAGAGGGCAGAATCATCCTGTGCCTCTTCGCCGCTCCGTTCTGATTGGCTATTGTTCTATGGCCATGTTTCGTCTATCCCCACACACGTTATTAAAAAAAACTGCCACAGGAATGGAGGGACGAAGGTGGCGTTTTTTGATTGGCCAGCTGTACGCATGCCCGAAACACTCAGCTGTGATTGGCTGAATGGGGGACTCCTGGCACCAGAGATTCCGCACTTTACTGGAATCGAGCTGAGTTCGAGCGTGGTTCCCAACTAGAGTTGGAAATTTGACTGTCATCTTAGGTCTAGCATTATTTTGATAGATCATGTAAATGTCATGTGGATTTCACTGGTCTATTGCTCCAGTGATGAACTGGCAGTTTAAAATTTTTTAAAAAGTAAAGAAAATTCTTTCAATCGCTTTGTATCGCAGCTCTTAAAGCATGGAAAGAACTGCTGTTGAGTCGGTGGGGGAAGGCAGAGAGGAGTAAAAAAACCTGCCAGCCAAATGCATGCTTTTTCTTTGAAGCAAAAGGGAAAATCATGCTTTCAGAGGGTTGGGAAACTGTGGAGGTTCTCTGATCTGAGGCACAATGAGTTCCAGAGAGGGAAAAATGTGTGCGCATCTGAGAATCCAACCTGAAGGGAATGCACATACAAATTGAAGCAAACCACAAGTGCCTAAATGGCCTCAAACTCTCGGTAAAGGCAGTGGTGGGATTCAAAAAATTTAGTAACAGGTTCCCATGGTGGTGGGATTCAAACAGTGGCGTAGCGCCAGTGGGGATGGGTGTGGCACGACGGGGGCGTGGCCAAGCATTCCACGGGCGGGGCATTCCTGGGCGGGGCTGTGGCAAGGACGCAGGGTGCGCGCACCCCAGGTGCAGTTCCCCTTCGCCCCGCCTCTAGATTCAAATAATGACTGTTTAAAGTATTAAAAAAGCAATATACCGAAAGGTAGTGTGTTATTTCTTTTTTATATAATTATATTGATTGATTTTAAATAATAACATAAGTAAGGAGAGAAACCAAAAACTGTTTACAATTCTTAACATATTACAAACATATTTAATTGTCTATCTCTCTCAACCCCCCCAACTAAAACGTCCTATATTGCCTCCCTCCTTCCCATATTTCCCTGCCTCCCTCCTTTCTACTTCCCTTTTAGATTCCTATAACTACTTTATCTATTCCACTTGAAAGAAAACTAATGGAGGGAGAGATCCAGAATCCTTAATCTAAAAGAGTCGTTTAAGCTCCTCTCTTTCCAGTATAAATTTCAAGGGAAAAAAAGAAAATGAAAAATCTTTACCTATAATACTTTCCCAACCTTTATACCAATGAACAAAAAATAAAATTACTATATATTTATTTATTTATTTATTTATTGTTTAAACTTTTATACCGCTCCCATCCCCGAAGGGCTCTGTTTATATTGTAATATTGTACTTCATACAGTTCATACACATGTGTGGGGGGGGGTGCCATGGGGGACAGGGGGCCGCAGGGGGCCCTGGGGGGGGTGATTTTGCATCCCCCACTTGACGAGATTTGTTGTACCCAGGGATAGAGATTACCCCCTTGTCGCTAGTGGAGTTAATCATTAATAACCGGTTCTCCGAACTGAGAAAATTTTAGTAACCAGTTCTACCAAATAGGTGCGAATAGGCCGCATCCCACCTCTGGGTAAAGACCATTTTCTCTTACGTCGCTAGGAGCTGGGTGACCACAAACCTTGAAGGATTAGTGGACATTACCTTATGGGCAACAGGCACCCAAACCCCAACATCTTACAAGAAACGCAAGTGGGCTTTTTACATCTGTTTGCTCAAACAGAGTTTGGTTTTGAATGAGTCCACGTTTTTCCGTTCCAACTGATTAAAGATCCGCACTGCAAAGGACTATACCAGGAGAGACACTGTAGGTCAATAAAAAAACACATAAATTTTCAAAGTTTTTTTTTTTTTTTTGCCCCAGAAATCAACTTACTTGCAAAAAGCTGTAGGACTTTTCTCCGTACAGCCGATTAGCAACCTTCAATACGTATGGGGCATCAGTTGGGTTCAATTTAGCATTGAGTGCTTGGAATCTTGAATGTAGATCTTGAATAGCATCAAAATGAAATGTCTGCCAGGGGGAGGAGAATATACCACATCATTATCAGAGACACCAATTAAACTAGTCTCTACTGAGAAGCTGGAGAATTGCACCTGCTCTCAGAGGGTTTGTACAGACAGGTGGCACGAATGGTTTATAGTTTTCCTCCACTACCTAGAGAGTCGGCTTTCCTTTTTAAAAGACAAGAGTCTAATCCTTTTCTTTGCAGCTACACCAAGAAGAAGAAAGGGATTCCTGACAACTCCATAAGCATTCTGAAATGGTACACATTTTCTTACTTAGTCTGGCTGTTCGGAATCAAGAGCTATATATTTAAAAAAGCATTTTCTACCATTACTAATTTTGGCAAGGAGTAAACTATATACCCAAATGTGCAACAAATGCTTGGTATACTTTTAGTAAGAGGGTTTTTTCCTAGCTGTATGCATTCCAGCTAATCAGCTGAATCAAAGCTAATATGATTTTATAATAATAATAATAATAATAATAATAATAATAATAATAATAATAATAATAATAATAATAATAATAATAATAAGCCTTTATTTGGCATAACAATAATCATAACACAATAAAAAGCCTGAGATAAAAGGTACACAAATACAAAGGTTTAAGATAGAATATAAATTATTGATTGTGCATCACCTCCAGTAAAAATCGTGCTACCAATTCACAAGTTTCATTGTCAGAATTGTCCAGAAGGAAAGGGAGTCTACCTGATTCTCCCATTTCACTAGGTATCCTAGAAAGCATATTGGAATATTTTGATCTGATATTAGCAAATTTAAAGCAGCAAAGCAGTTGATGTACCAATGTTTCAATTTGTTGTTCACCACAAGTGTTGTTCACCCTTTCGCTCATTTCCAAGTTGTTAAATCTACCATGCAATAAAGCGGAGGGGAAAACATTGAAGCGACCAAGTGTGAGGGCTCTTCTCTGCATAGGATTAGTCAAAAAATACAAATAGGGAACCATCCTGTTTTGATATAGGGGTATTGAAAGATGTAAGGGTGAACAAGTTTTCATAGCAGCCCTAATTAAATTAATCCATTCGCTTTCCAACAATTTTTGTTTTAACAAGTTGTAGGATTCTGAACTAGATAGCGGGAAAAGCGAGTTGAGAGATATACCAAGTGATTCAATCTTTCTTTCTATCAGAGAGAACCATGGATTAGCCTGAGTATCAGATAAAAGTAGGTGAATCAGCGAGTGCTCTAATATGATTTTGAAGCACAAGGCATTATAATTTTAGAGTTTCAGAATCATCAATATTATTTTATTAAAACACTTTACAGTTCAGTCCTAAGCAGGTCTACTGAATGGGGTTTCCTGCAGTATTTTAAGGATGGCATTTCCTTGCTCATAAATTCAACAACTAAGCACCAGTCAGTCAGTGCCAGACAGGAATTACACCCTTCCCCAGTTAAGGCTGCAGTACTACATATTTCTGTCTGGCACACAGACAATTTCTGTACAAAGTCTAAGCCTGTTGAGGGTGGAGCTGCTCCATTGTTAACAGCACGATGGTAATACAAAAGCAACTCCCGTGAAAAGCCCAATTCATTGCTAAATCCAAATAAAGACTTCTGTGGCTGGTGTGACCAGTTTAAACTATCATCTCAGGCCACAAAGGATTCCATCTAAAGAGCAAACAGTAGAAAGTACATGACAGAATTGCCATATATCAGAAGAAGCCACCACCAAAATTAAGAAGGGGAAAGGGTGGCTAACCTTTGCGAGTTGCACCGCTGTGTTTTCTCTGGCCCCTAAGAAGACCATGGCGAGGGCACTGGATATACTGAAAGGGGAATAAAAGATGTTGCCTGTCGGGTTGGCTTCCTTGAACTTTTGGAAGAGATCGAGAGCAAAATGAGCATTCGCACTTGCCAGTTTGTCCATGTTGAAATCCAGAAAGCCTGAAACACAGGAGAACTTGTGTTAGGAGCACCCCCATGATAGCTGACCAATTAAAAGGGCCATGAGAAGCCGGATCTTGCTTTCCACAGAGCACGGGATACTTGTGTTTATGTTACATCTGCACACAGTAAACACAGGTAGGAGCAAAGCAGAATCACGTTCACTGGCAGGGGCCTAAGAGTATTCAGCACAACATCTACAAAAGCCTACACACACACAAGCTGTACGTGCAACCTGAGGCTGTGCGCACAAGGGGGCTTTCCCCACTACAGAAGGGAGCTAAGGTTGACTCGTTACCCTTCAGTGGAGGGCAATTCCAGGCTGTCCCCACAGCAACTGAGTTGGCACCCTGGAACTGAGCTAAGTGGGTGGGATCATCTTGGTGCCTGTTTCGCTCCTCGATCTTGATTGATGCTTGTGTTACAGCGGGAAACGGGAGCGTTCTTTTTTTTTTTACAGTTTTTACAGTTTGCAGTTTACAGTTACATGCGCTTTCTGCCCGCCACGACTCTCCCGTTCTGCGCATGCCACAAAAGCGGCTCGTGATTGGTTGAACGGATGAGGTGTCATTTCGATGCTTCCCCACTTCGAAGCTTCGAAGCAGTATCGACCTTGTTCCGGCAGAAAAGCGTAGTTCATAACTGCGACAAGGATGTCGCAGTTCTGAGGGGGGGGGGGGAATGAGACAAAACAATGTTGAGCTCGGTGACAGAGGGGATTCACTGAGGCAAACCTAGGTAGAAACCAGTTCAACTCTGTCAGTGGGGAAAGCCCCAAGAAGAGTCCCACAGGGTCTTTAGCAATTGTACTGAACATGCCCTGGGAGTTTGGCTAGGGGGACAATCCCATTCATACTTCATGCACATGCGAATATACGTGCATAAAGTGCTGTCAAGTCACAGCTGATTTAAGGTGAAACTGTAGGCTTTTCAAGGCAAGAGGCTTTCAGAAGTGGGATTGCCTGCTTCTGCTAAACACCACTGAACTTCTTTAGGGGTGGGGTGGGGGGGCTCCCATCCAAGTGCTAACCACGACTGACCCTGCTTAGCTTCTGAGAGGTGACAAGATCAGGTTGGTCTGGGACACCCAGGCCAGGGCCTTGCTGTTCATGGATCAAAGTAAACCCCACCATTACATAGTCCAGTGGTGGCGAACCTTTGGCCATGCTGGCAGGGGCTGATGGGAATTGTAGTCCATAACATCTGGAGTGCCAAAGGTTTGCCACCACGGACATAGTCGAATGGAGCAGCATGGGCACCACTTTCCAAAGGTGCTTATTGCATGGAGCTACAAATAGGATTTGTGTCTCTCACGACCAGATGAGCTGCTTAGTTCGTGTAGCTTCCCCCCCCCCCCCACACACACACACCAAATCAGAAAGCAATAAGAGGAAAGGAGCTAAGTGCACAGGAAAGACACAAGCTAGGAGTCCCACCCCTCATGTGATATTCTCTGATATTCACATACATACTGCAACTACACAGGGCCAAAGGGAAGTGATTTGGTGTACGTAAAGGTCTAGGTCTCCTTTTCTGAATATTACTTCCCTCTTCAAAATTAGACCAGAATCAACTAAAAGCACATCACAACAGCCAAAGCAGTCTTGTGCCCAAACCCCTGCAGAAGCCAACTCCTACAGGCAGGACTCCCATTCTTTTGTCTGGTCTAGCAGCCAAAAGTACTCTGTAGATGTTCAGAGGCATTGTTTTCTTAGAACGAAAGCGGAGAATTGAAATTACTGTGTTGTGTTGTGACTGATTAGACTTTGTAATGATTCTTCTGTAAAGGAAACAGTCTTCTGACTGGAAAGTTGTCAGAGGCCAATGATGCACAATGTGTTTGCTGTGTGGTGGGGGTGAATGTCTGTCGCAGCAAGATTTCTTGTATGGACATGTTTCTTCAAGTCCTGCTTTCACTTTTCATTCTGTCCTCAGCAAGCAAGACCACTTCTAGAATGATTTTAATTTTGCTTTGCTGCCAGAGTGGAAAAATTTGGAAGTAAGCACAGCTTTGCCTGGACATCTTCCCTTCACCCTCAATCAGTCTTCCCACTCCTGCCCACAACCATCTACACCTTCCCCCTTGCTCCCCCCTTCCATGTTGCCGGCTCCTTCAAGAGAAAGAAAAGAAGCTCACTCACCCTCTGCATTGATAAATTGATATCTCAACATAATAATAGCAGAGAGTGCTTGGAAATAACAAGCCTCTTTGTCCTCCAGCAGCAGCAGCAACGGGGGGGGGGGGCATATTAGCTCAAAGGTGTGATCCCTTTCTTTAGCTGCTTGTGGTCCAGGGAACTTCTGTGCCCTTTCATTTGGGAGGAGGAATTATTTTTGGAACAGCAATATCAATAAAAGTTCAGTTTAAAGACTGAAGTCTTGACTACTAAGTGTAATGAAATCTGTGCCTTTAAGAATTAGTGCCTTTAAGATCTGTGCCTTTAAGAATAAGTTAATGGGCAGAGTTGACAGAACCAGACTTGGAGAGTTCTCTGCAGAAAAACAGTACACCCAAGAGGGACGGCCTCCTCGTATGTAAACAAAACAATGCAAGGAGTGCAAGCCCACAGTGCAGAAAAGAGTCCTGAGATGAGGGTTCAATGCATAATGCGCCAGAAGCTTATTCCAGATGTTGGTGAAAACTTTGTATTCCAGTCGATATTCCCTCAGTTTAAGAACTTCATTGACGTTTGAGTGTTATTAAGGCTGTTATTTTACTAATTTCATCAAGAGCACAAAGGTGCTCTGATTTTGAAACATGAAAAGGAAAAAAAAATACAATTTCTAAAATTCTTACAAAGACTTCCCAGAAAAGATAAGACTGGACTTACCACACCCCAGACTTGAGAGAGTTGGGGTTTCAGAGTACAGCTATCCTATGTAGATACAAATGTGTGAGCCTCAAATTATCTTAATCCATCGAGTTCAATTTCTGTAAAAGTGTGATGTGGGAGACCTCTGAGCATTCCAAATAATAATTCTTGCAACCTTTGCTCCATTTGTTGTGGGGTTCATTTTGGACATAAAGCCATTGATTCATGTTAGCCTTCTATCGGCTGAAGCTACTGATTTTCTGGAAACAGAGGGTGTGGAGGAGCGGAGTCCATTTGCAACTTTATCCAAAAACCTCACCACAAACTGGCCAACTTACTGAGTCAAACACCCTATTCAGCAATTGACATTTAAAATCTGCAGCAGCCCAAACTGGGAAGGGGGGTGTTTTTGGTAGAACAATAAGAAATATCTCCTTGGCCAAGTGATTCACAGAAAACGCCACAAGCAGAGAGTTGCTCAATGTATTGTCGAAAGCTTTCACGGCCGGATTCAACTGGTTGTGGTGGGTTTTCTGGGCTGTGTGGCCGTGGTCTGGTGGTTCTTAACGCTAGGATCAAGATCAACCAGACCACGGTCACACAGCCCGGAAAACCCACCCCAACCAGAAAATGGCTCATTTGGTGCTATGCCTGCAAGCAGAAAGCCAACAAACAAGACATCTAATCCTTGCTGAAACCCAGAGGTGGGATCCAGCAGGTTCTCACCAGTTCCCGAGAGTGGGTTACTAATTATTTGTGTGAGCCGAGAGGGGGCTACTAATTGGGTCTGCTTTTCCGTTAGAAATTCCATTAGGTCCAAAAATCATAAAGTCCTGTTGTTTCCTATGTGGCTGGTTAGCGAAGGTAGAAAACGGGATAATTCTCCCTGTTGGGCTGTTTTAAAAACATGTTTTAGCAATATGGTAAAGTTCCTTGTTTAAGGAAAGTATCCTTCTTTTGATTTCTAGAAACAAAATTATTTGAAAGTATTAAGTATTTGACAGGCAGTCAATTAAAGGAGAAGTAGTTATTTCTGTTGGCAGTAGACGATAGGACTTGCTATAATGAGTTTAAATTATGGACAGAAAGATACCAGCTGGAAATTAGGAACTTTGTTTTACAGTTAGAGTTTTTTTACAGTAACAGAGAAATTATTAATGCCCCACCCCCGGAATGCCCGGCCACGCCCCCGTCGTGCCCCGCCCAGCCCCATTGGCGGTATGCCACTGCTTAACGTTAGGATCAAGATCAACCAGACCACAGCCACACAGCCCGGAAAACCCACCACAACCAGAAAGTGGCTCATTTGGTGCTATGCCTGCAAGCAGAAAGCCAGCAAACAAGACATCTAATCCTAGCTGAAATCTGCAAGGGGCGGGGGATTCAACAGGTGCACAAATCCACAGTGGTCAAGCGGCCATTCTGTCCTTGCAAAAGGCACAACACCCCAAATGTAAGAATGCAACACCAAGTTAGCCCCCGGGGTTTCTAAAGAGTTCCCCAGCCCCTTCCCACGATTCTGCCCACGAGATGACCACCCCACCCATTTCCCCTATGCCTGATTCATGCCGAAAGAACGCTAGGAAACTGCAGCTGCACTCAATACAATTTGGCACAGCAAAGCAGACATTCGCCCCGGTAATGCTAGACAGGCTAGACTGATCTCGGAAGTGAAGCAGGTTTGCTCAGCCCTGAAACGAAGCAAAATGCGTTCCTTTCCCCCCATGCCTCTCCCCACAGACCCTTTCCTCTAGGGCGGCAGCAGCAGCACATTAGCAAAGAGTTTGCTCCTTACTTCGCACGAGGAGACCCTTCCAGGCAGGAGCAGCTCCCGGGCGGTGCAAGAACTCGGTTCTGCAAAAGAGACTGGAGGCGGCAGCAGCAGCAGCAGCAGCAGCGGCGGCTCCGCACAGACCGCGCCTCCGGGGCTACGCTGGACAGCGGCGGAGGCGGGCTGGAGCCGTGGAGGGCCGCCCCTCGGAGCAGACAACCGGAACGAGTCGGCTGGGAGCCTGGCCTTGGCGGAGAGGCGGTGCTGACCCGCAGGGGAGTGGACTTGGGCTCCTTTTCCTGGTTTCAGAGCCAGAACCAGAGCCAGAACGAAAAACTCCCTAAGTGTGCCAGTTTTGGAATGACACTGAGCTCTTCATCAGGCTGCTGACGCCTACCGTACCCCTCCCGCCCCACCCACCTCCCAAATTCCTGCTCCTGCATCCTTCGTCAGCTCCCATACCCAACTCTAAGGTCCTAGGACAGTGGTGGTGAACCTTTGGCACTCCAGATGTTATGGACTACAATTCCCATCAGCCCCTTCCAGCATGGCCAATTGGTCATGCTGGAAGGGGCTGATGGGAATTGTAGTCCATAACATCTGGAGTGTCAAAGGTTCGCCACCATGGTCCTAGGAGGATAAGTCACATGGGCTGTCCAGTTTCATGTCTGCCTCCCACCCCCCCACCCCCCAAAATACCAGCATGTCCAGAATTGTGTCCCCCCAAGTCCCCAGGCTGGACCTTGCTGGCAAACAGGAAAGGGGTGGGGTGGGGTAAGGTGGGGGAGAAAGACCTGGTTGGGAACCAGGGAAAGTCCAGATTTTCGGAGTCTGTATGAAGCAGAAGGAATTCAAGGTAGAGAATGGGCCTCTCCCTTGGCAAACACAAGCCCATAATAATTCTCCTCTGTCTCTATTGATAACCAGAACAAAGTACAGTGGAGGGTGAAAAATAAACAAGTGGGAACCTGCAAGGACTTGTCGGAGGCCTCTCATCCCTCCCTTCCCTTTTATCCCTTCCTTGAAAGCCCTAGTAGGGGTGGCCAACCTGCGGCTCTCCAGATGGTCATGGACTGCAATTCCAATTGGCTGTGCTGGCAGGGGCTGATGGGAATTGTAGCCCATGAACATCTGGAGCACCATAGGTTGGCCACCCCTGCCCTAGGGCCTTTCCCCTTTGCCTTCTCCAATCCAATCCAATCCAATCCAAAAACCTTTATTAGGCATAAACCAGAAGTACCATACATTCCAAATACAAAAATAGGATCATTGTTATATATCATGTAGAACATGGATTAAAAATGTGGCAACTGCTTCAGAAATTTCTACATTAGGGCTGTTCAATTGCTTAGACATTTTTAGTTTGTCTGAGAGAAACAAATTCTAGAGGTAGTAAAGCTCCCAGATCGGTTCTAATATCATTATACCTCGAACAGTAAAGCAGGATATGAGGGACTGAGTCTATAGCATTGGGACAGTACCGACAGCAACGCTCACTTCGTGGGATGTTAAGGAAACGACCTTGAAGATAGACAGAGGGGAATGAGCTGCACCTTGCTCTGGTCATGACCTTTGCCTTCTCCTTTACTAGGGCTGCCAGCCCCAAGTTGCTAAATTTGGGTGTGAGGCCTTTGGGGGGGGGGTGAGATTTGGAGAGGGAAACAAATCCAGTCAAAGTGGTAGAGCACCCCCCTCCCCCCCAAAAAACCCCAGTCACGTTCTCCAGGCAAACCTGGAGATCAACTGTGATTCTGAGTGATATCCAGCCCCTGGCTGGAGGTTGGCAACTCTAGTTCCCATAAAGAAAATGATTTCTTTGGAGTGTGGAGTCTGTGGCGTTACACCTTCTTCGAGGTGTCCCCTCCTTAAATGCCATATTCCCCAGGCTCCCCACCTGGAGTTGGTAACCCTGCCTCCTTCACACTCAACAGCCATCCTGTCTGTCTGCCCCAAACTTTCCCTCTCTTCCTCCCCCTCAGCAGCCTTGACCTAGGACAGTGATGGCGAACCTTTTCGAGACCGAGTGCCCAAATTGCAACCCAAAACCCACTTATTTATCGCAAAGTGCCAACGCGGCAATTTAACCTGAATACTGAGGTTTTAGTTTAGAAAAAACGGTTGGCTCTGAGGCGCGCGTTACTCGGGCGTAAGCTTGGTGAAGCAACCGTACAACGCTTCGAATGGGTGAATCACAACCCTGGGAGGGTTTACTCAGAAGCAAGTCCCATTGCCAGCAACCGAGCTTACTCCCAGGTAAAGGATCATGCCCAGGCTAGCCTAAATGTGTGTGGGGGTGTGGGTGTGATTTTCCATGCCCCCTACATGATGAACTCTGTGCACGTGTGGGCTCTGAGTGCCAACTCTGGCACCCGTGCCATAGGTTTGCCACCGCTGACCTAGGAAAACTGTGGCTCGCTTTTGCAGTGCTGGGGTACTGGATCAGGCCTATTTGCACAGCAGGGAATCCTTAAGGACTTGCTGGAGAGGGCACCTCACTTTCCCCTGTATACCCCTCGCCGCACTATCCCCTCTCTGCCGTCTGCTGCCTCGTTCTTTTCTCAGGCATTCGCCAACCTGCCTTTTATCAGCCTCCCCTCTTCAACTATTTTTTTTATTATTTATTCATTTCATTTTTACCCCACCTTTCTCCACAGCAGAGACCAAATCAGCTTCAAATCTCTTTTCTCTTCATTTTTATCAGGACAACTCAAATGTGAGGTAGGTTAAGCTGTGTGGCAGGTCCAAATTCACCCAGGTCCAAATCCACAAGATGTGGATTTTTTTTTAGTTTCAAAATTTTCTGCCCATCTGGGGCCCTTTTCAAGTTTGTAGAAAGATCTGTTATTCCCCTCCATGGCTCCAATCGCTGGATTTCAGTCTCCAAAGATTTGACTGACTGTGCAATTAGAATATAAGATAATAGCGACAAAAAAAAGATCTTCACTTTAGAGCAGCAGTGGCGTAGGAGGTTAAGAGCTGGTGTATCTAATCTGGAGGAACCGGGTTTGATTCCCAGTTCTGCTGCCTGAGTTGTGGAGGCTTATCTGGGGAATTCAGATTAGCCTGTGCACTCCCACACACGCCAGCTGGGTGACCTTGGGCTAGTCACAGCTTCTTGGAGCTCTCTCAGCCCCACCTACCTCACAGGGTGTTTGTTGTGAGGGGGGAAGGGCAAGGAGATTGTAAGCCCCTTTGAGTCTCCTGCAGGAGAGAAAGGGGGGATATAAATCCAAACTCTTCTTCTTCTTCTTCTTCTTCACATACTCGGATCATTTATTTTATTTATTTATTTATTGTTTCGATTTATAAACCGCCCCATCCCCTGGGGGCTCTGGGCGGTGATCAAACATTCCCTCTAGAATTATTCAGCAGCTGGGGCAATGTAAAAGGGTACTTGCCATATTTCCATAGTGGAAATAGTGGGTGTGTCCAGTAATCGGGTCATCCAATATTCGTTTTTATTGGAATTTGTCACCACTGGGCAGCTTTCGTCGTCGTATTATTCAGCCGAGCTTGTCAGAAATCACTCTGGGTGTCAGACCTCTAGATCTGATTCAGCAAAGCTCTCAGTCAGACTGACTGCCTGTGTAAACAAAGCAAAAACCCAAATCCCCACCATCTCCCCACCACCTATGGCGGCGTCATTAGGCAAGAGCAAACGTGCCCAACAGCAACCTGGCTGCAAGGAAGACACCCGTCACATTTTGCTATCTTTGTTGGAGGATTATGTGCATGAGGCGTTTCTAGGAATCAGCTACTTGTTTGATTCGAGGAAGGATTTGCCCTTCCAGAAAGGCTGGAGAAAGGTGGGGCCACTGAGTGCACTGCCTAATTGGGGGCTCTCAATCCCCATCAGGCCCTACTTGCAACACAGCAGTTTCCCTTTGATAGAACAGGAGCTTCTATTCGAATAGGAAACATCACGGCTGAAAAGAAAACCAGAGGCGGGTGTGGCGGCCCACTCCTCCACATGAGCGGTGGACTCTTATCTGGAGATGTTTCCCCACTCCTACATTCCTCCTGAGTGACCCTGGCCAAGTTACAGTTCTCTCAGAACACTCTCAGCCCCACCTATCTCACAAGATGTCTGCTGTGGGGAGAAGAAAGGAAAGGAGTTTGTAAGTCCCTTACAGGAGAGAAAGGGGGGATATAAACCCAAACTTTTTTTTCTGTGTGTCTAAGTGTGCAAGTTTACATCGATAAACCCCAAAGCCAAGATACATTCTTAAATTGTACAGACCCAGGAAGGGGCGATGAATCCATTTTAACCTAGTAGTACAAACTGTTCTTAAAACGGCACCCCCAAAATTCTGTCTAGAAGACAAGAAAATAGGGAAAGGTGCCAGAAAACACAGCCTTTTTTCAATAGATAGTCGAAGCATATGTGTATAACACCACATGTCAGTTCAGAATTAAATGTATCTTGGTCAGCTCCATTAAATAAAAGAATCAGCAATGTACCACACCCATGGGAAAGACACCGAGTATTGTTCCTAACCTAGTGTAATAAACATGGAACTGGTGATTATTTTCACTCATGAGAATTTCTATTGTGTGGAAGACTAAGAGACTTTCGTTATGTGAGAAACAGAACAATTCAGATGAAGTTCCTTTATTTATTTTTTGCATCACAACCAAGTAATAGATTCAACGAGGTACATTCCATTTGTCTGTGGTTACATATAAAGGCTGTTTAGTTTCATAGTTTGTGAAAGCAGTAAAAATAACAGAATCCCCAGTTCAACATACAGTTCGCAGATACAGATGCAAAGTCATCTGTATGCTCAATAAATGTATAATTCAGGACTATTATGGCTCCTAGTTTTAACACCTGTTATTTGTTTAGAACATTTTGTCACTGTACTCTCAAATCTGTGCAAGGTATCCGTGCCACAATGAACACCCTAAACCCAATGATAAAACAACTTTCTCAAATATTCACGTTGTGTAAGATCCTTTGGTAAAAGTCTGTTTTTTTTAATTAATAATGGCACTTTTTGTTTTGTATGAAGCATCCTGGAAAAAGAAAGATGGACGCTGCCTGAGAAAATCTTTCGCCAGTGGGTTCCAGATCACTTCAAAAGTGAACCCCTACTCTCCCAAGTAAAACATGTATCAAAAAAGGCATGAGGAGTACAGTTAGTAAGGTCTGCTAATTCTTTAGCAGTTTCACCTTAAGGTGATGAGGAAGTCTCCTAACTGGATAAGGCTTACCAGGACACAGGCATCTTAATGTGAATTGTGAGCAGGCCTCTGAATTTTTGCTCCTATAGAAGGATTTTCCTTATATTAAGCCTACCATTAATTGAGCTCTATGGAACCTGCGGAAGGCAGAATAAAGGAGGTCCAATATGAGAAACACCATTTATAAGATGACAGATTAGAAATGAATGCAACTCTAATGTGCTAGTGTGAGGCACTTTAGGGGGAACAGAACCTCCCGTAGAACAGAATGGTTCCTGTTTTGTTGTGCCGAATAAAAAAGAGGAAGGGGTGATCAGCCGTGAATCGCGGCACAATCCTAGCACACCGCAACATCATAACCGCTGCAGTAGCAGCAGCTGCCTCCGTTCCCTCTTCGTTGACCTCTATGAAGGATTTGTGAACAACCTCTGAAAGGACTAAATCATTGCCGGATGACATCCCAGAGAAGTCGGCCTTGCCCTGGTGAAAGGCCTCTGCCATGCCCATGCTGCTCAGAACAGGCTTTAGGTCATATTTTTCTTCCAGTTTAAACTTGGGCAAAGACAACTCAACTTCTGTTATGTCCATCATCTCTGGGTTGGTCCAGTCCACAAGCTTCTCATAGGTAATTTCTCTCTCCAGCTAAGAAAAATGAAGAATATCAGAAACAGTGAAGGAAGGTGGACATTCCATTTGTCTGTGGTTACATATAAAGGCTGTTTAGTTTCATAGTTTGTGAAAGCAGTAAAAATAACAGAATCCCCAGTTCAACATACAGTTCACAGATACAGATGCAAACTCATCTGTATGCTCAATAAATGTATAATTCAGGACTATTATGGCTCCTAATTTTAACACCTGTTGTTTGTTTAGAACAGGGATCTGCAACCTGTGGCTCTCCAGATGTTCATGAACTACAATTCCCATCAGCCCCTGCCAGCATGGCCAATTGAGCATGCTGGCAGGGGCTGATGGGAATTGTAGTCCATGAACATCTGGAGAGCCACAGGTTGCAGACCCCTGGTTTAGCACATTTTGCCCCTGTACTCTCAAACCTTTGCAAGGTATCCGTGCCACAATGAGCACCCTAAAGCCAATGATAAAACAACTTTCTCAAATATTCATGTTGTGTAAGATCCTTTGGTAAAAGTCTGTTCTTTTGAATTAATAATGGCACTTTTTTGTTTTGTATGAAGCATCCTGGAAAAAGATGGACGCTGCCTGAGAAAATCTTTCGCCAGTGGGTTCCAGATCACTTCAAAAGTGAACCCCCTACTCTCCCAAGTAAAATACGTATCAAAAAAGGCATGAGGAGTGCAGTTAGTAAGGCCTCTGCCATGCCCATGCTGCTCAGAACAGGCTTTAGGTCATATTTTTCTTCCAGTTTAAACTTGGGCAAAGATAAGTCAACATTTGTTATGTCCATCATCTCTGGGTTGGTCCAGTCCACAAGCTTCTCATAGGTAATTTCTCTCTCCAGCTAAGAAAAAGGAAGAATATCAGAAGCACTGAAGGAAGATGGACATTCTAGTTGTACTGCGCAAATCTCCTCTGAGGGACCACCACCTCCGAAACCCTCCTAAAGAAAATCTGCATCTCAACCCCTGTTCTCTGTACCCCCAACCTTCACAGGTCAGCCAGGTGGTGACAAAAGAAAGGGCATTTTCTGTGGTGGCACCCCGTCTTTGAAACACCCTCCCCCTAAACACATTGTTTTACTTGCGTTTTACTTTACGAACTTGTCAAATGGTCTGCTATTTTATGGATAAGTTGTATATTGTTTGTGTCCAATGGCTTGTTTGGTTTTAATGGCTTGTTTTGTATTGATAAGAAGATGCTATGGTTGCATAGCCTTGACTCTTTTTGCGGAAAATATTGCAAGCTGCATTACTTTCAAAATTGGCTGGACTTCACTAATCCCTACATGGGCAAACCATGCTGATGAAACTGTTTTTGGCAGCGAAACTGGTGAGCTCCAAATTTTCCCATCTACTACTTACCTGGGGCTAACTTGCTCCAACTCACATATGATAATGCCTAGGATGTTTTTGAGACTGTGGTACCAGGACTTTTGCGTTCTCAGCCTTCCAAATAACTTGCAAAGGTTTTCCTGCGCTTGCCAACTGGCTTGCGCACGTGCGATTTATTGTCTTTATTATCTTCTTGTATGTTACATGGTTTATGCAAGCTGTATGTTGTGCACTTTATTCATTGTATAAACTACTGGACACTGTTCTTGGAAGATCCACCCGACCATGCCCATTTAGTAACAAGAACTCACCTTTTCCAGGCCGGTGGAATTATCTTGGATTTCATCTGGAAGCAGGATGATCATGCTAAGCTCGTTTTCGACATAAGGGAGCTCAAGGATTTTGGTTTGATAATCTGATATGTAGGTCATGTTGAATTTTGCTTTCTTGTACATCATTTGCACGGGTTTGCTTTCATTCTAAAAGGGGACAGGTCGAAGATGTGTTAGAGATCAGCAAAGTGAGAGCAGGATGACTCAGAAAAATTCCTGAAAAAATAAAGACATGAGCTTCACATTATGAAGCAAGCATTATAGCCAGGGATGCTGACCTTCGGGGGGCCCTGGAAATCCACTGGAATTATAGCTTCTCTCCAGACGGCTGAGATCAGTTCCCTGAAGAAACGGGATGGTTTGTAGGGTGGACTCTATGGCACTGTGTATCCCACTGAGGTTCCTGCCCTCCTCAGGCTCCACCTTCAAATCTCTAGGATTTTCCCAATCTGGAGATGGCAACTCTCATTGTACCTTCACATGTGCATGTGTGCTTGTGTTATTAAGTGAATTCATGGCTGCTTGTTGCACTGTAATCCCACTTATCTGTGGGTTTACAATCAGTGTTTGACTTCCTAAAGGGCCCTTCAGGAATCAAAGTCTAATGCAAATATTAATATTCAGGACAAAGTATTTAGAGCTGAGTGAGATTCAGGACCAGAAAGACACCTGACTATTCCCCATCGCTCCTCTGACAGGCTCTTTAGGTTGGAACTGATGAATGTACAACAGATCAATGGCAAAGAAGGGTGAACTCATCTGATTTTTCTCCTCCATTGGGAGTTTATTTAATGGTTAAAGCTGATGGTGGAATAGTAGTGAGACTTTCCACAGGTGACCATAAATACATCTTCTGGGGGTAGAAGAATTCCCCTGCCAGTTAGAATGGGAATTATACACACAGGTAGATTCTGAGTCTGACAAATTAGTGTTCTACTTAAGGTAATCTCAAGAAAAAGATTTATAGGAAGTGGGCAGCTAACACGGTCAAGGTTGTATATGTACGGGTACCACCAGCCTGTTATAACCTGAAGACACTGTGAATCCATGAGCCAGTAATACCAACCCTTTTAAGGAAAGAATCTATTGTAACATCTAAGCAACTGAAGGAATTTATAAAGCCTGATGAAGAACTGTGTCAAATACTGAAATTTGTGGGGTTACCTCTTGCCTGATTTCCATACATTTGAAATATCTCCTACCCTAGCAAGTTTGTTTAACAAATTTTACTTTCATTTGAAAAGCCTGCTTCAGTTCTCTGGTGTTCTGAAAAAGATTTTAAAAAGGCTCCCTCCACCTTTCTGGAATTCTGAAGACTGAGCAGATAAGCTTTAAACACCTCATACGCTACCATCCAAGAAGCTCAGGTTAGGAGAAGGCAGAAAAAGCTGACCAGCATAGTTAACAGGTTGTCTGAGCCTTCCACAATTAGGAGGGTGAAGGGTAGGTAACAACACCCGAAGTCCTGATGACTTGGCATTACAAGTCCAGTCACAAGCCAAAAATGCATAAATGTTGATCCCCAGAGTATTTCAAAAGATTACTTTAGTTACCTTGTGCTTAAAAACTGCATCATTTTATTGCAGTACTCTCTTAATAAATCCCACACTATGCTCCTTGGGCCACAGTTTGTTTCTAAAGGAAGGACTAATTATATTTGCATTGCTACATATATTTGCCCACCACCTTGCCTTCCCTGTCAATTATTAATGGCAGCAAAAGCAAAATGTTTACCGAAGATACCTAAATTCTCCCAGAAATCACATGGGAGAGCTGGACACCTTGGAGGAGCAAATACCACCACCATGTAGGAAAGAAGGCCCTGATCTCTATAGCCAAGGCTAGCCCAATCTCGCCAGATCTTGGAAGCTATGCAGGGTTGTCCCTGGTTGGTATTTGGATGAGAGATAACCAAGGAAGTCCAGGGTCACCATGTAGAGAATGGCAATGGCGAATCACCTCTGCACATCTCTTGCCTTTAAAATCTTATGGCGTCACAAATTAGCTGCAATTGGACTAGAAAAAATGAAAGAAAGATCTAGAAATGCAAATAACATAAGTTCCTCTTCCACACTGCAGCACAGCTCTTCTAGGTTGATTTCTCGCTCTTGCTGTAATTTGCTATTTGGCATTTACAGGATTCGGTTGCAGAGTGGTCATTTGAGGATGCACAGACAGATGAGAAGAACGTTCTAACAGCTCAAGTGTACCTAGGACAGTGGCGGCGAACCTTTTGCACTCCAGATGTTATGGACTACAATTCCCATCAGCCCCTGCCAATTGGCCATGCTGGCAGGGGCTGATGGGAATTGTAGTCCATAACATCTGGAGTGCCAAAGGTTCGCCACCACGGCCCTAGGACTATCCTATTGCGGGAGGGGTCTGCTGCAGAACACGTTCCATCGCCTACCTTGTTAATTTTGAAGGACCGTTCCACTGTGCGGTCTTGGAGGAACTGATTTGCCCAGTTGCCCTTGAAGTAGATGGCATTCACCAACACCAGCCTTGTAAGAGAGTCAATTATTCCCTCAGGGAGCAGGTTTTTGATTTTACCTTTGGGAGAAATTAAACTGCTGTTAAATTTTTGTGCTTTAAAAAAAAACCCACACAATAATGCTGTAACCCACAACAACAGCAGAATATTTCTAGGATGTCACTTGTCAGCTTTATTTTTAAAAGACAATGCAGAAGTAAAAAAAAAGAATTATTTACCTGCTGTCGTTTCTTCAACCCAGGTGTTTATGTGTTTTCTAGAACCTTCTGGTTCTTTAACGAAGTTACATCTCTCTAAACTGGCATGATAAAACTTTTCACATGCATCTGTGAAAGTCTGAAAACAAGCAGAGCTATTTCAGTAGCAGAATGCTTTAGATGATAAATCACGCAAGCCATAGAAGCAGAGGTGGGATCCAACCAGTTCTCACCACTTCCCTAGAAGTGGTTACTAATTTTTTCTGAGTGCCGAGAAGGCGTTACTAAAGCAACCTCCCTGCCCAATAGGGACTGGAGGTGCGTGTGTGTGGCGGCGCCACTGTTTGAATCCCACCACCATCGGAACCTGTTATTAAAATTTTTGGATCCCACCACTGCATAGAAGCCCACTTTTGGGCATGCTACCCATTGGCTTGCTCCACCCCAAATCTCTTAAGGAGGTTCCTTGAAAGCGGGTATCTCACCCGCTGTCCCCAAAGCTAAAGATCAGTCCCGCAAACAAGCTGTGACAATGTAACATGCATTAACAAACTACCAAACCAGGGAGAGGTGGGTGGGAACGCGTCCGGCTCTGGCAAATGGAGGGAGCCAAGGCAAGGCATGGCCTTATATGGGCTGCCCGGCCTCCTCCAAGTGATGTCAGGGGGGGACCCCCCGACGTCACTGCCCATGCACCCCAGGCCACTCGCTGCGCCTGCGTGGCTGCAGAAGCAGGGCCTTGCAGGCCGGACGAGAGCTCGCGAGGCCAGGGAAGGTGGCAGCCGCCGAGGAAGCTGTCCCTTCCCCAGCAGCAATGGCGGCCGTGATAAGTCATGGCTGCCCCTTTAGAAGACAAATCTGCATCATTTATCAACAAATAACATCTCACTTAGGTTTGTAACACACATGGGAAAAATTCTGAAGTATGTAGAAAAATTAGTAAAAATTGAAATTGATTTAAACAATGATTTATTAATGGCAGGCGTGATTGAAGAAAAAAGGGTGAATAGAAGTTATGTACCAATGTACAAACTTATGATTAGAGCTGCACACATGGTGATTGCATGGGAATGGAAAGATAAAAAGAAATGGATAATCTTAAAATGGTTGAAATATGTTTGGGAACAAATTCAGCTAGAAATTTTTGAGATGATGACAAAAAATATGTTATGGCAAGAAAAACTAAGAGACATTATGAAGATATGGTCAATCTTTGAGAAACGGATGAGAGAAGCCAGATTTAACGAAGAAATATGGGAAAGAAGAATAGGAAGAATGAACTTTCTGCTGCTTGCATGAAAAAAACGAAAAAGAAGAAGGGGGAGGGAGGGGGGGAGGGAGGGAGGGAGAAAAAGGGAAAAATGTATAGTCTGATTAAAAGCATAGCATGTATCTGTTACATAATTATACTATACAATAAAAAAAATAAAAACAGGTTTGTAACACACAGATCAAAAACATATGCATTTTACTCCACCCACAATACTAGAAGGTCTGAAAAGTTATTTGCATTCTTAATTTATTGCTCCAGAAATCAACCAGTAAGCTAGCTTGCTGGCTTCGTTCAGATGTCATGAGATACCTTGATTTAATGAAACTAACCACGGTTAACTAACCATTTGAGCCCATGCCACTATAGTCAGTTCAGGTACTTCAAAGCAAGATCTGATGATGCTTTATTAACAGGGCTATTGGGAATATTTTGTGTTACAGACACAGTATCCTTGTTTTGTTTCTGGCGGAAACTGCACACCTGATGCACCTAGAGCTGACTGGAGAATGTGGTTCCAAAACAAAACTGCTCTCGCTATCAGGTGACTTTTGCTAAGCAACAGACTCGCTGTACTCTTGGCTCCAAGCGTGCCGGGCAACAGATTCTTCTCTCTGTTAGATTCAAGGTGAGTTAGCGTAACTGGACACTTGGGGGAGGGCACCATAATTTCTCTTTACATTAGAATCAACTCGTGTGTGTGTGTGTGTGTGTGTGTGTGTGTGTGTGTGTGTGTGTGTGTGTGTGAGAGAGAGAGAGAGAGAGAGAGAGAGAGAGATGGGTTAGGCTCCATCCCTCAGAATAATGCACCTTCAATCCACTTTCAATGCACTTTGAAGCTGTGTGGAATAGCACAATCCACTTGCAAACAATTGTGAAAGCGGATTGAAAGTGCATTATTCTGCATGTGTGGAAGGGGCCTAAGAGTGACCGATGGAAGCTGACAGAACATTACAGCGAGACAATTGGAAAACAGCTGTTAAGGGAGTTGAAGACTGAGGGAGTTGAAAGTGGGTCTGGCTAAGGGAAACGATGGAGAAAATGCTGCTTAAAGTTAACCGAGAACAGTTGATTCTAACAAATGATCCCAAATGCTGAAACAGGGAAGCAGCTCAAAAGTTCAACGGAAAAGACAGTTTGTCACCTCTACCAGACTTTCTTCAACTGTTATGTTCAAACCACAAACTCTGATTTGTTTAATCCTGTCAGTTGGTTATCTCAGGGCAAGAAACACACACACATATAGAGCCAAGTGAAGACCTTGGTCTGCATCTGTTTTAGGAAAGGAATACATAGTGGCCGAGTGTGGATGAACAGTGTTTGAGTTCCCAACTGGCCAGCTCTGTCTAAGTGAGGGGCAATTATTTAAGGCAGCTGGGTAGATGTGTGATGGCCTCATCTACCTGTAACCCTGAACCTGAGTCAGAGGGGTTCTGAAAGGCGGTAATGAGAAAGATGTTTCACAGTGTGGTATCTCCTGACTGAATAGGTGCCTCTTCTTGTCAGGCTACCAATTTCCTACCTTTCCTGTAACTTTCTTTTCTACCCTTCTTTTGCATGGTCTTGCCAGAAGCAAGACGTTTCTGCAGCTCCCTTCTTTGAGAGGCCATGCTAGGAAACCCTAAGTATGCCTAAACTAACCAGACTTGCACTCAACAGATGCTACAGAAACACACATTCATTAAGGTTATGCTTTCAGTAGCTTCCACTATATTGGATATAAACCTACTTAAATAAAAGGGTCCCCCTGCCATATATTTGATCCTTGGAACTTTCCTGAACCCCAATAAAATTCTAAACGCAAACAAAATGAAAGGTTTTTCAAGATGCTTCCTCTGCAACCCAGCCCTGCAGTCAGTTGAAAGGGCTTGTAGCCAGTGGTAACATTCAAATAATTTAATAACTGGTTGTTTACAAGCACCGTTTTAAAAACCGGTTCTGCCGAAGTGGTGCGAACCTGCTGAATCCCACCACTAGTCATAGCTGCCCCTTCACGTTGCTTGAATTTTTTTTTCTTTTTACCCAGGGATTACAGCAAGGGCCACAAACCTGCCCTCTGATTGAGAGGTAGGAGAACGTAACTCGACGTGTTCTTCTGGCGAGCAGAGACCATTTTCAGAAGCAGTTCTCCCACTGTGTAATCAAACAACACTACTTACCGCAAGGAAGTCGTAAGATGCTTCTCCATAGAGCCTATTGGCCAGTTTAAGCACATATTTTGTGCCAGGTTTGTTAATTTCGGAAATCAGGTTCTGGTATCCCTGGTGGATCTCTTCAGTTTTATTCACTGACAGAACCTACGGGATAATATTATTATCATCATCATTATTATTTAAGTAGCTCCCTTTCAAACTAATCCCTTTGCAATGCTGACACCGGTCCAAGAAGGACCCTGTTTACCCAAACCTTAAGGATGAAAAAAAGAGAGAAAGAATTCAGAATCTTTCCACAAACTAGGTAGACTCAGACCAAACACCTCAATAAATGAAGTCATTCAAGCTTTGTTTACTTTTTGAGGCAATAGCTATACAAAACAGATGAAGTTTGCTAGTGATAATGAGGAAGAGGCCGAAGTACACCCCCAGTCCCTCTTCCAGCCTTGGTAAGAAATGCAGCCTTGAGGAGTTTAGATGAGAAACCATCGCCGAAGAACCAATCGCTTACAGCCATATCACAAACGCAGCATCTCCTGTCCAATTCTGCTATTTACGGTTCTTTGCTTTCCATTCTGAGCCAAAATGCAGAACAGTAGGAAAAAGTTTTTAATGTATAATTTTATTAATCATGCAGCTTAAGCAGTACCTAAAAATGGGGGGGGGGGGGAACCTTACCAATTTGGCTAAAAGTGGTTAATCGATCATTTGCAGATGTGCGCTACACAGAGACACAAAACTGCAAATTGTGGAGGACAATAAATGCAGGCCTTCCGTTTTAAAAGGCATAAAATAGCTTCTGTTCCCGTTTGTGGGCCTCCCAAACCGAGGGAGTACTGGTCCAAGTTAGACATGTTGCAAAGGACTGGATTTGGGCTGATGGTTTCCCTTACAGCAGATCCTTCCCCAAAAGCTTCCAACCACCGTTTTGAAAATATGATTTGAGTGAATCTTCTACCCTGGGGTCTTCCAGCAGTTTTTGTTGGTATGTGGAAGTGACACTAGGTGGCCATGCGGAACTGACTTTCTGCTGCTCCGTACCACGGGGTATTTTGCTTTTCTCCACTTTAGGCTGAGATTTTTTATCGTGGATGACATGAAGTACCTGGTAGCAAAAGGTTAATATAAAATATCCTGAAAACAATCAAGAAATAAGCCCCCAAATTTTTAGAAAATCTTAATGCCCTCTTAAGAACATAAGAACATAAGAACAAGCCAGCTGGATCAGACCAGAGTCCATCTAGTCCAGCTCTCTGCTACTCGCAGTGGCCCACCAGGTGCCTTTGGGAGCTCACCTGCAGGATGTGGAAGCAATGGCCTTCTGCTGCTGCTGTTGCTCCCGAGCACCTGGACTGTTAAGGCATTTGCAATCTCAGATCAAAGAGGATCAAGATTGGTAGCCATAAATCGACTTCTCCTCCATAAATCTGTCCAAGCCCCTTTTAAAGTTATCCAGGTTAGTGGCCATCACCACCTCCTGTGGCAGCATATTCCAAACACCAATCACACGTTGCGTGAAGAAGTGTTTCCTTTTATTAGTCCTAATTCTTCCCCCCAGCATTTTCAATGGATGCCCCCTGGTTCTACTATTGTGAGAAAGAGAGAAAAATGTCTCTCTGTCAACATTTTCTACCCCATGCATAATTTTATAGACTTCAATCATATCCCTTTTTGTAATATATCCTCTTTTTGTAATTCCTCTTTTTGTAATTCCTATTGGTAGATGTTTTATCTCCATTACTTCCATCTTCACAACAGGCTCTCCATTCCACCTAAATATAATATTAAGCAACTATGTTCATTTTTCTTATCTATTTGTGAGCTAACATTTACTAAACGCATTTCCAAGAACTGTTACCCAAGCTCATCCTTCTAGACCTGGTGACCATGCTCCAAAGGGCAAACCACTGAATGAGGTCTTCCTATACTAGTCTATAAAATAGTTATCGAAACAAAACCCGTGCGCCATTTTCTAACACAGTCTGTGTTCTTCCACTCAATGGTACTATACAATACAACAACCTTTATTGGGCATATTAAAATAGGCTCCAGAGCGTTACGGACATTTCTGAAGTACAAATCAAAAGTACATTCAAAACACAGACAGATAAACTGTATCTAGCATTGGACATTACTTAGGAAGTTCTGTCACTTGTAAAAGAAATGTTGCTACTTTTTTGCTCAATGGTACCTTGGACAGGTCCATGGCTGTTCTGCTACTGTCTGAATGAGGGCACAACAATGCATCTGAAATTATATTCTAGACCAGTGATTCCCAACCAGGGTTCCGTGGTACCCTGGGGTGCCGTGAGCATGTCTCAGGGGTACCGCGGTAACGCTACCAGCCCCCCCTCACTTTTGCAGTGTCTTCCGCCTGTGACAGCAAGGACATGGAGCTGGCCCAGGGGCAGGACCTGCCGCAAAGTCAGCAGCCACTTCCTGCCACACAGTGCTTCCCTTCACCCTGGGAGGAGAAGGTGGTGGGGGATGAGGGTGGCAAGCAGGAATACTTAGAGGGGAAGGTGGGGGGGATGGTAGGGGCACCGTGAGATATGAAGAATGAGGTCAAGGGTACCATGACATCGAAAATGTTGGGAAACATTGTTCTAGACAATGTTAATCCAGGCAAACAAAACCTTCTGAGCAACCTTCTCACCAGGGCTCAGGAGACAGGGGCTCATTCCGCACATGCAGAATAATGCACTTTCAAACTTCTTTCAGTGCTCTTTGAAGCTGTGCGGAATGGCAAAATCCACTTGCAAACAGTTGTGAAAGTGGTTTGAAAACGCATTATTTTGCGTGTGTGGAGGGGGCCAGGGAAAGCCAAGATGGCAGCAGAACCATACCACTAACAGAATTTCAGAAACAATTTAAGAAGAGTCAGGGACCACTGCAAGGACATTTCAGATTTACTCCACAGGGCCAGCTAGGATTCCATTTTACTACCTGTCTGGAACTGCAAAGTGTATGGCAATCTCCTTGCATGCCAAGATACATGGCTGGTGGTCAGTTATGCAGTTTGTGGCAACATAAGTTATCTGCCTAGCCTACAGATGGGTCACAAGCCAGATTCAAGAAAACAACATTCTGCTGTAGCCACAACTTGAATTTAGGCAGGAACAGAAGCATACTACACTTTGGTATCACAGCATGGCCAGCAAGAGGAGAAAGCATCAACTGCAACGTTTTCTTTCTTAACAGCACTTGTCTGGACATACCTTTGACATCTGGGCTGCAGTACTGCCTTTTGCACCCTGGAAAACCATGGTCAGAGCAGCAGAAATACTCATTGGAGAAAAAAACAAGTTCTTCCGGGGATCATCTTCACTCAACTTCTTGAAAAAGCCAAGGGCAAAGGCATTGTTGGCTGCAGCGACATGCTCCATGTTGCAGAACCTACGAAATGAGCACAGATCAAAACCCTCAACCACAATTTCAGTTCTGTGACCACTTTAGCAAATGATTTGATGGTCTGAATTTCATCCCCCTGCCAATCAAGTTCCTGCAACTCATGCCTTCCTCTCCAAAACCATTTCCTGTGTGGGAGAAGCTACAGTCCCTGGAGGAGAACCCAGGGACCATTTTGGAAAGAAGTGTAGCACACATTAATCTGTTACAGGTGGACTATAAATGATGTAAATGAATAAATAAACAAATACATATATAAAATGACAATAACATAGGCACAATGCAAGCTAATTTTCACTTGGTTACTGCAGCACACCTTTGGGTGAGCCACCCTGTAAACAAAGAGGCATGAATTCCAAAACACATGGAACATTGTGGGCATGGAAATGGCAAATTGTTTCTATAGAAGCAGACCTCTCCTCCATCCTGGGTACATTCACTGCAGAAAACACTGGTGAACTCCAGTGCAGTCTCAATGACACATGGATTATGGAGTGACTTTCATCAATTACTAACCATTCATTTTTATTTGATCGTTCCTGGAAAGCTGCTTTCTAGCACAACAGCAAAACTCGCATTTGCTGATTTGAATTTTACAAGCAATTAGAAAACAAGCAAGTTTGTCCCAGACAGTATTAAAGAACTTACACAGATAAGATCTGTAGTGGTTTTCCAAATCGCCTGTAATCAGACATTCTAATCTGGGTAGTTCACATATATTTAACTTCAAAATTCTCATTCATTCAAATCTGTCAACTCAGATGAAGACACCTAGGAAGAATTCTTCCCTTTGCACAATTGCACCATTCTAACACGTGTGAATGTGTAATAGAGTTATTATTTCAGGCAATCAGTCTGTCTACCTATGTTTATTTACCTGGCAACCAACAAGCAACTCTCACTCATACATATCAAGGGATCCCCACTTTCCCTAGCATAACATAACCAGTGGGAAATTAGTGAAAACTTTTTCATAACCAATGAATTGAAATATGATTCTCGAGGCGCATTCTGTGATGGTACAAGAAGATCGGACTACACCCATTGTACCCATCAACCACTCATCTCTTTTTGAAAGACAGGTTCTTTCTCTAAACGTATCACATAAACGTAGGGGACTAGAAGGAGATATCACAACAGACATTCATATACAATCTACTAGTCCTCATGCAGACCGAAAAAATTCATTGTAAAAACTGTATCTGCTTTAAACTTCAGGATATCTAATTTGGTAGGGGTATACAGGAGAGCTCATTACAAATTTCTACTACAATGCCAAGTGTAATGTTCCTTTAGACCGATCAAACCTAGGAAAATAAGAGAAAACTAATTTAGGCGCATTTTCATCCAACATTGGTGCCTCTTTTTCATCTGTCTGATCAATATGCTTTGTAAATGAAACTACAAGCTTATCCAATGGAACATAACAAAAAGATGAGAAGAATTTTGCAAAAAAAAAGTTGTCTTTGAAAAATATAGTTGTACTCTTTGATCAAGATGAAACAAATAAAAAATTATTCTCAGAAGCTTGAAAATGGAAACACTTGATAGTGTAAAAAGAGAAAACTGGGGTGGATCTAAAAGTTAACAACATGAAAGAAGAAGAGAAGAAGAAGAGTTTGGATTTATATCCCCCCTTTCTCTCCTGTAAGGAGACTCAAAGGGGCTTACAATCTCCTTGCCCTTCCCCCCTCACAACAAACACCCTATGAGGTAGGTGGGGCTGAGAGAGCTCCGAGGAACTGTGACTAGCCCAAGGTCACCCAGCTGGCGTGTGTGGGAGCGTACAGGCTAATCTGAATTCCCCAGATAAGCCTGCACAACTCAAGCGGCAGAGCTGGGAATCAAACCTGGTTCCTCCAGATCAGAGTGCACCTGCTCTTACAAAGAATCTTACAAATCTGTCTAATTTACCTTTTAGACTCAATGTGATGCCTAAACTTGAGTCAGCATGTCTCAGTATCCAGCCATCTTTCCATCCATATATGAGCATTCCAGATTCAAAAACGAATTCACATTTTTCTATAGGCAAAACCTTTGTTGTTTCTTTGTCAGCAACCGTTGGCATTCTGGAATTTTCTGGAAAGGTCTAGTTCTAAAGTCAAATGATTCTTCAGACAGTGTTTCTGTATTACTATCTGGCATCTTTCTGGCTACATGGCAACCATTACTTCAATCAAACTGAACTGGTTCACTAATGCCAAACTTTCCCAAATGGTAACTGAGCGGAAACAGAGTTGGAAGGAGTAAAAATGTTACCTAGACTGCTCACTTTCAAACTCTTCAGGTAACCTTCTGAACATAAGTATGGCTGCTCTGAACCCATAAGCTTTGCTGCAAAGTCTGACTGATGCTCTGGGAGTGCAAACTTTTTGATTAGAAGGAATAGTCGGAAAACAATTATTATTTATCTCTTCAATTTATAGGCCCCTTTTCCCCAATAGAGACAGAATGAAAATTTATTCCCAGTGACAAATGTATTGTTACATATCAGTGATGGCGAACCTATGGCACAGGTGCCAGAGGTGGCACTCAGAGCCCTCTCTGTGGGCACGCGCTCACAGAGTTCGTCGTGTGGGGGGCGGAAAATCACCCACCCCACCCCACACACACACATCTAGGCTGGCCTTGGCCACTGAGCATAACCTGCGTGCACCGCAGTGAGCAGGGAGAACTCGGCTGGTGGGCCTGGCACCTGTGCTCCGAGTGGCTGCTGCCCGAGGGGGGGGGGCGCAGAGGAGGCAGAGATGCTAGAGAGGCACAGAGCAGTGCGCGCGGGACTTGCTGGAGGCTACAGCAGGCTGGTCCCTGCTCAAGCGGGTGGGGCGGAGGAAGAGGGAGCCAACCGTTTTTTTTCTAAACTAAAACCTCAGTATTCAGGTTCAGTTGCCGGGTTGGCACTTTGCGATAAATAAGTGGGGTTTGGGTTTCAGTTTGGGCACTCGGTCTCAAAAAGGTTCGCCATCGCTGTTATATATCGAGAAACTGGTGAAGATTAATATTGATTTGAATAATGACTTGGCTGGAATATATCTGGGAACAAGTGACACTTGATATTTTCGATATATTAACCAAAAATAAGACGTGGCAAGATAAACAGAATGAAATTTTGAAGATATGGACAATATACGTGGACTGGATGAAAGAAGCTTGAGTCGATGAAGAAATATGGGAGAAGAGGCTACAGAGAATGAACTTACTGCTGTTTGTGTGACAAAACTATGAGGAAGATGAAACGGGGGAAGGAGGGAAAAGGGGCAAAATGTATTGTTTGAAAATGTATGAAGAAGGAAATTATTATAACCCGTAAAATTCAAATGATACAATAAAAAAATTATTTTAAAAATTTATTCCCAGTGGTTGGGCCTCGTTGACTCTTATTGTGTCATGAGAAGGAATTCTTTGAAAACTGAGCCTTTTTTCACAACAGGAAGAGTCAGGGACGTAGGTGGGTTCGGGGGGGCCACACCCCCACCTGCCCCTAGGGCATGGCCCTCAAAGGTGTAGCCCCCATCTTCGATTAGCTCCTATTGGAAACAATGGAGGATGGGGGCACCCCCTTTGGGAGTCCATAACTTTGGACCCCCTGAACCAAACCTCACCGAACCCGAGTAGTATCATCAGGAGAGTCCCCCAAACAATTCCTGAAAGTTTGGTGCTGCTAGCCCAAACAATGCGCCCTCTGCAGGCCAAAAACCAAAAAAGCACTAAAATGTTTTTAAAACCCACAAACGGAGGGGCGGAGCTTTGGACATGGAGGGGGGGTTTCAAACCTGAGAACCCCCCCTTACCTACGTCCTTGGGAAGAGTGCTGATATATGCAAGGGTCACCTCTTCAGTCATGAAAGAGTTAAAATGCTGTTTGTGAGTAAACTGATACTAAGATTGGCACAGAGCCGACAGAATATCCAGTAGCACAGTTCTTTCTAGAATTTACACCCAACAATGATACCAGGGCACTGTTCAGCAGCTGTGCCCCCCCCCATCCCGACACCCTCCCTGCTGGGAGGGAGTCCCAGGAGGAAACCTTCCCTGGTCTGTGGAGGCACATGGGTCAACAGGGTGTGGACAGGCAGAAGCCAGCCCCAAAGATAAAACCCTGCCCAAGGCCCTGGACCCCACGGAGGGTGGCAGCTGCCACCGAACTGCACAGAATGCTGCCCAACCCCAACAGCCTGGAGCACAGGTGTCAAACTCACGGCCCTCCAGATGTTCATGAACTACAATTCCCTTCAGCCCTTGCCAGTATAGCCAATGCTCATGTTGGGAGGGACTGATGGGAATTGTAGTTCATGAACATCTGGAGGGCCGCAAGTTTGACACCCCTGGCCTGGAGGGATGGGCTGAGCCACGCCCGGGCTAGGCCTGACACCGCCCCAGAAGCCCAGGCCCACAGCAAGGGCCTGGTGCAGGCCCGGAAGCCCAGCTGAAGCCTCCACCCTTCTGGGGCAGTAACGGCGCAAAGGCAAAGCTCAGCCTGGTCAGAAAGAAAGGGGAGGGCCATTGGCCTGGCTAAAGGCCCTTAAAGCACAGGTGTCAAACTTGCGCCCCTCCAGATGTTATGGACTACAATTCCCATCATCCCCTGCCAGCGTTATGCTGGCAGGGGATGATGATTGCCTGTCAGTTCAGACTGAGATAAGTTACCTGTCTGCTAAAAAACTCGAGAAGGAAGGGCCAGGGGTAAAACCCATACTGGGGGAAAGGGAATAAAAAGGGTGAGAGCCTAGATGGCGGGGGAGGATGCCTCCATGTAGCTACAGCCCACCTCATTACCTGTTAGCCATGGGGAGGGTATTGGGTAGCACAGCAGCACCTTGAGGCAGAGGGAGGGCTCCTGAGACCCTCGGGTGGGGCACCCTGGGCAGCACCGCAGCTCAGGGGCTCCACAGACACGTAGTAGATTTTCTAAATCCCTCCACCTGGAAATGCACACTCTACATAAGGCAACAGAAAACAGCACATATCAAGGCATGTTTGACATCTTAATATGCTGCCGTTCCGCTCAAGAACACCCAAGGCAGCTAACAAAACATGAGTTAAAGAATTCGCACAGACGGAGAACATCTCGCAACTTTCTGCTTCATCCTCACGTTTCTTTCCTATTTAGGACAACTATCCAACCTCAGTAGGATGTAACAACTCCCAGGATAATAAATCTCAACCTCATGCTACTTACGCCTGGCAGAAAGGATTTGTACTCCACCTTTATCCTCCTCGAGGGCAGGCACACCGCTTAATAGACACTTCCAGATAAATGGCAAATGAGCACTTCTCTTTCCTCAGGGCAAGCAGCATCCAGAACTACAAAAATCCACCGCGTGCTAACCAGCTTGGGGCAATGGTTAGGAGCAGCGGACTTTTGACTGGAGAACCGGGTTTGATTCCCCACTCCTCCGCATGAGTGTGGACTCTACTTGGGTGAACGGGATTGGTTTCCACCCTCTTCCACAAGAAGCCTATTCCACAAGAAGCCTAGCTAGCCCCAGCTCTCTCTGAACTCTTTCAGCCCCACCTACCTCCCCAGGCATCTGTTGCGGGGAGAGCAAAAGAAAGAGTTTGAAAGCCACTTGGAGGCTCATTCTGCACATGCAGAATAATGCACTTTCAAACTGCTTTCAGTGCTCTTTGAAGCTGTGCAGAATAGCAAAATCCACTTGCAAACAGTTGTGAAAGTGGTTTGAAAATGCACTATTTTGCATGTGCGGAAGGGGCCAAAAAAGACTCCTTAAAAGTAGAGGAAGACACGGTATAAACCCAAGCTTCTTCTTCCAGGCATTTCTCATGGAAATGATCTATTTTTTCTGCATGCGGATGGTTTCCGGAGGGTCGCCCTGTCGGTCTGCAGGAGGAAAGGTGGAGTAGCCTCTTGAAGACCAGCAAGCTTTTCCAGGGATGACCTTGGGAAAGTCCCAAATGCATTTGGCCAGACGCAATCTGACTGTTGCGCCTGTCTCCGGAGGGCTACTGGCATTCTCTGCTTGCAGAGCCATCACCAGCGGCCGTGCCCTCCTTCCCAGGGAAGCCACGCCCTGCTTGAAGAAGACCTTCCTGCTGCCCATGCAACCGTTGCGACCCCCAGGGACCCAAACCGGACTCATCCAGGCGCCAGCGAGTCGAGCCCAGAACGAGCGCTTTGCATTGCGCCCCATTCTCAGCCAAGGATCTCCCCAGCCCTGCCAGCCAGCCCTCGGTCCCCGAACAGCTTAAGGTGGGTTGGACTCGATCCCAGCCCGGAAAGTGAAATTCCTCCCCGCCCCAGCCCCTTCACCTCGCACAGACACGCGCGCGCGCGCACACACACCTGCACAGGCGCTGAAGGGAAGCAGGCGAGCGGAGAGGCTGGACCCACCCGGCTGGAGGCGCTGTGGCTGCCGGAGAGGCGTTTCCTCCGGGCTGTGGCCGCGGGGCTCAGGCACAGGGAGGAGGAGGACGAGGAGGAGGAGAGCAGCGGGGCCAGGCGGGACAAGGGGCGAGGCCGGGGAGGGCCGCGGGTGGAGACTCGGCCGCCACCCCCCCTTAGCCCACCCGGCGCACGGCCGCGCCCTGGCCGGGGAGGCGCACGGCCTGCGTGGCTGCGCGCGTGACTCACCGCTCTCCTCCCCACGGAGCATGTGCGCACATGCTCGGGAGCAATGGCCAGGAAGGGTCAGGAAGGGGGCGCTGGACGCGGTTCTCGGCCAACACGCGGCGCCTTCTTCTGCAGGAAGGCTGAGAGCCAGCCCGCACATCTTCGCCTCTCCGGCCCGTGCGCGCCTTTCCTCGGAGGATCCCCTCCCCTCCCCTCCCCTCCATACCTTTAGGGAACTTTCTGGGAGTGAAACTCCGGCTCATTCCGCACACGCAAAATAATGCACTTTCAAGCTGCTTTCACAACTGTTTTTGCCATTCCGCACAGCTTCAAAGAGCCCTGAAAGCAGCTTGAAAGTGCATTATTCTGCGGGCGCGGAATGAGCCTCCTTCCGTCAAACTGCTGCCAACTGAGCGCCGAGGCTGCCTTGGTCTCATGCCGTTATACAGTCGAGTAGAGTGCTACCTCTTTTAACCCAACAACCGCGAGCCAGGACTTGGGGAGGATTTCCTTCCCTGTGAAATTGCCCTCTCCCATCCTGAAAAGACAGGAGCCACTGGAGTAGACAATAATGCTAACAATATTGTCTTTTCCAGTGACTTTCGTCTTTTCACCATGGGAGAGGGCAATTTTACAGGGAAGGAAATCCTCCCCAAGTCCTGGCCCGGGGTTGTTGGGTTAAAAGAGGTAGAAATCGACCCAGCTGTATGACGGAACGAACACCAGGTGGCGCCCGCGTGCTCGTGAGCACGCAAGGAAACGGCTGGGGGGCGGGGCGGCGGAGGGGTTTCCAATGCAGGCGAGACGGGGCAAGTGGCCACTCTGAGGGGTAGCTTGTTCTCGCCTACAGTTGCTGCCGATTTCAGGTCTGTAGTAGTCTAGCTCTTGCTGACAGCCAGCCTGTCCTGTTGGAACACCTGCAGATGACTGGTTGCACAATAAGGAGGAGGATAGCTTTGTGGGAAGGGGGTTTAAGGAAATATAGCAGGGCAATGCATTGGAAAGCTGCGTTGGGAATGGGATGCCTTCAAAACTCCACATTTTAGGCATGTCATGGTTTGCAACAAGCAAACACACACTCTGCAATGCCATCCACTTTTTTGATTCCTCTATCCCCTTCCTTTTGAATGTCCCCTCTGCTGCACACCTACCAGAAGTAGATGCCATGGGGGAAGGGAGCATTTCAGATGAAAACCCAGTATGTTTAATTTTTTTAAAATCAAAATGAAAAGCATAGAATGAAACGGAGCTTTGCAGACAAATTTAAAGGACTATGTGTGGCAGTTGGTGCCACGTGAGAAACAAAAAAGAAACTTAAAGTAGCATCACTTTGGAACGGCAAAAATACAGTTTTCAAAAATGCCTTTATTGTTTATATATATATATATTGTATGAATCATGGTTGCCTGAATTTTGGACCACTGTTAAGAACAGGGTGCTGCAAGCCCTCTTACAAAATGCATCCGAGGACACAGAAAGCACTGGGCATCAGAGAGAGAGAAAGAGAGAAAGATACGATTCTAGAGGGAAAGCTGGAAGGTGTTCAGATGCTATCGTGCCTAAAACCAGAAGAAGACTGAGGCCCTACTGGCTCACAGCATTTCAAGCCTGCTCGTCAACATGTTTATTTCAGAAGGAAACCCCACTAAATCCCAAAGGCCTGACTCTTTAGCATTTCGGAGTTCTATCACCAGGCGTCTCTCCGACCACAGAGGTGACGCAAAGCTTCCTATGGAGTACAGAACCTACCAAAGAAGAGGATGCTTTTTGTTTTGTTGTGCCTGATGAAGAAGAGGAAGGGGTGGTCTGCTCTAAACTCCATCGGCTTCTGAGACGTTCTTATGGTGATGACCGCCGCAGTGGCAGCAGAAGCCTCCGTGCCTTCTTCGTTGACCTCCACAAAAGACTTGTGAAACACCTGGGACAGAAACAAGTCGTTTTTTTGGGACATTCCTGTGAAGTCCGCTTGACCTTGGCTGAAGGCGTCTGTCATTCCCATGCTGCGTAAAGTGGCTTTCAGGTCGTAACTCTCGGCCAGCTTGATCCTGGGCAAGTGAACTTCCACTTTTGCTTTCTCCATCATTTCTGGACGGGTCCATATGGATAATCTCTCATATGTCAATTCCTTTTCCAGCTATAGTCAACAGAGGAATGTGTGTTAGAGAATAAAGGACGAGCGTTAAATGAGAAACAGTGAATCTTAATCGTACGGCAGTAACAGCCTTGGAATACGAGGCCTTGGGTTTCCGCAACACAACTGTGTCCAGACTGCCTTCAGACTTACTGCTGTGTGATTCTGACATTATTATAAAATGAGATGAGCCAAGAAGTCATTGGTTTATGCAGCAAGATAAAGCAAGGTTGTGGGTCACTGTGTAGAGAATAGAGCGGCTGTGATAATGCAGAAGTTGTTTATTTTTCTGTAGGCCACGTAAGAGAATGACTTGGCTATCAAATGGTCTTCCAGTTAAGTAGTATAACAGATAAAAATCTTCAGCTATACTTGATTCTTGATGATAGACACAAAATTTTTAAAAAATTCCCCCCTCTGAAGTTGTATGATACCTTTTTTATCAGGACAAACCAAAACACAAGTTTTCAAGCTCCCCAAAATGCTATCAAAAAAGAATAAAAGAGGCATGATACTGACCTGGTAGATGACCCTCCCAACTCCCCAATCTGCTGTTTTTAGAGGTTGTGTATATAATACAGGTAGGGATGTCAGCTGCAATTTCCAATGGCGGGGGCCCCTTCCGCACACGCAAAATAATGCGTTTTCAAATCATTTTCACAACTGCTTGCAAGTGGATTTTGCTATTCCGCACAGCTTCAAAGTGCACTGAAAGCAGTTTGAAAGTGCATTATTCTACATGTGCGGAATGAGCCTGCAGGATAATTTTAAAAAAAAAAACGGGCACAAGACTTTCGGTGTAATGTTCAGTTTTAACTACCCAAAAGATCAAGGAATAGTTAAAAGGGCCGTTAAATATATAACGGCTAAGTATCAAAAATACATATGTATTTATTACAAGATAAAATCATCTTGATTTTAACTTGTAATAAATACATTGATGCTTCGCCATTTTTTATTTAGCGGCCCTTTTAACTATACCTTGTCCTTTTGGGTACTAGATTCTAGTTTGTGTGATATCTGTTTTTTCCTGATGTTACACCTCTAGGAATTGTTGGAAGTGCTAGGCTAAAATTGTATTCTAACTATTCCTACAGAGGACTGACATTACTTCTAACCTTTTCCCATAAATGATGTCAGACCACTCTAGGCAGACAGGTTTTAGGTCATTCCTAGAGAGGTCTGATGTCAGTGCAGGTTTTTTGTATGTGTGTCATCTTATTGGTTGCCAGGCTGGGCTTATTTCCAAACTACCTTGGTTAATGCTGGAAGATTTAGAGGCCAGTGCCTGGTAGAGGTGGAGTTTGGGGAGGATTTGATGTCGATTCCAAGTGACAATCTAGGAATTTTCCCTGATCTCTGTGGTAAAGATCATAGTGATGTGGTAAATTTCTAGCATTTCATTTCTTAGTGGTCATTTTTCAGCCATTTTTCTGAGTTCTTGGGAAATGGTTCTGTGACATGTTGATTGATCCTAATAGATAATATGCATTGGTTTATACATAACATAAAATGCCTGCTAGGTAGTGTGTCTGAACTGCCTCCCTGCTAACATACAAAGGAACAGTCCCTTATATATGTGAAAAAATGTTTACCATTTCCAGACCCGTGGACTCATCTGTGATGTCATCAGGGAGTAGGATGAGCATGCTGAGGTCATTGTTCACATATGGAAGCTCAAGGATATTGACTTTCAAGATGTTTTCATGGAAGACTGGAAATGTATCTTTCAGAGACATCATTTGCACAGATGTTGACTTGGTCTGTAATAATGTTCCAAATACATGTTACTCCTTTTCCCAACTGAAATGAATTGTATCCTGAGGAGACAAAGGTCAAAGAAGCTTTAAACCAGGGATGTCCAACTCCGGCGCTTCAGATGTTCATGGACTACAATTTCCATCAGCCCCTGCTGGCATGGCCAATGGGAATTGTAGTCCATGAACATCTGATGGGAATTGTTGGGAACTGTAGTCCATGAACATCTGACGTGCCAGAGTTGGTCACCTCTGATTTAAATGTTCAAAGATTCACTGCTCCTACCGTGTTTCCCCAAAAATAAGACAGTGTCTTATATTAATTTTTGCTCTCAAAGATGCGCTACGTCTTATTTTCAGGGGGTGTCTTATTTTTCCGCTCCACAGCTGCATGCTCTGGTGTTCTGTTCAACGGGCATGCTTCCAAACAAAAACTTTGCTACGTCTTACTTTCGGGGGGTGCTTTATATTTAGCACTTCAGCAAAACCTCTACTACGTCTTATTGTCAGGGGATGTCTTATTTTTGGTGAAACAGGGTAATTTGCTTGTCTTCAAGGCATCCTTATGATAATATTTATGTAGTTCCCTTTCCAGACACGAAGTTCTATATATGATTTTCAGAGTAACGCTGGATGACAACTGAAATGTCAACCTATTAAAACCTTAGAATTATTTTTTGCTTCCTTGTCTGAATAGAATGTTCCTTGTGTTTTGATGGCTTCATCCAGTAGATGGCGTCAGGGGTTTTCCCCTTTTGAAGGATCTCTTTTAAACTTACATTGTTGTATTCTTTTAAAAAAAAGTTTCCCACAAATATTAACAGCAATTAAGACAAGAACTGCCCAGCTGGATTCAAGCAGAGTTTAATTGCTGTGGCTCTTCCATAAACTTTGGAGGTGAAGGGTGAGGAATTAAACAAAACATACCTTTAATCCAGCAGTACACTTTAAAACACATTAAAAACAAACAGGCTTCTTGGTTATATAAGTCACAAACTTTGCAGTAGACTATACACCTCTTGCAGTTTCTTAAAGTACCATGGATTAATCCAGTAAAACAGTATACACGGACCAGATGCATTTTGGCCAAGAAGTAGTCATAAGTCTACTAAGACATACATACTGGGTGAGCAATGAAATGTTGTTGTAAACTATCTGAGGTCATATGGTTGCTTTTCAACATGTATACTAAAGTGAAAATAACTTTCAGAATTTTAACTCTGTCTCATGTTCTTAATAGCCATATCAACAGGAATGTAAAGATGTGCTCACAATGAGCACAGAAGTTTCTTCACTCCTGTTGTACATGTGAATGGATTTGGAAATCTTTGTCAAATTGCTACTTGGCCAAAACACACCTGGTCCATATATATTGTTTAACTGGATTAATCTGAGGTACTTTAAGGAACTACAACAGGTGTATAATGTAGTGTAGTGAAAGTCAGCGTGGTGTTGTAGTTAAAAGCAAGTGCACTTTAATCTGGAGAACTGGTGTTTGATTCCATGCTCTGCCACTTCAGCTGTGGAGGCTTATCTGGTGAACTGGATTTGCTTGTGTACTTCAACACATGCCAGCTGGGTGACTTTGGGTGAGTCACACTTCTTCTGAGCTCTCTCAGCCCCACCCACCTCACAGGGTATTTGTTGGGGGTGGGGGAGGAAAAGGATTTTGTAAACCTCTTTGAGTCTCCTTACAGGAGAGAAAGGGGGGATATAAATCCAAAACTCTTCTTCTATTGCACAGTTTATGGCCTAGACACTTGTTTTGTTTCCAATGTGCACTGCTGGATTAAAGATATATTTTGTTTAATTCCTTTTTATAGTGTTACCCTTGACCTCCTAGGTCTCTAGTTCAGTTTTGGGTTGGGCTTTCCCCTTTTGCGCAGTTGTTCTAAAGTTAAGCAAGAGTTGCTTTCCAAGAGATTAGCTGCAAGTCAATTAAAAATAGAATTTAAAACCCCAGAATTATAGAACCTTAAATCTTCTGTTTAACAACAGTGCATTAGAGTTTTCCTTTTACCATATTTGTATTATATATTCAGCACAAACACAATAACAAATTCAAAACATCAATTAAATGTATCCATATTGCTTAAACACTGGTTTTCTTTGGGGGGGGGCATTATTTACATACACATACCTTACTCAGTCTGAAATCTGCTGTAGTAGTATCTTCTTCTTGAAATCTCTTTTCCCACTTTCCTTTGAAGTAAATGGCATTTACTAAAACCAGAGCAGTCTGAGAATCAACTGAATTTTCAGGCAGGAGATTCTTGATTTTGTCTTTGGGGAAAGAGAAGGAAAGAATTGGGATTTCTAATATAGTGACAGTGTAGATGCCTGGGACACAATTTTGGCAGCACTTTTCATTTATATCAGCAGAATGACTCAAATTCCAGAGGACTGAGCCTAGCTATTGTGATCCTCTTCTTAAGAAGATCTATAGAATGGATCTGGCTAACGACAGACCTATAAGGCTACAGAATTATAAGGCTATAAGTAGTAAGTTGTACTCAAAAATCTTCCTTAGGTTATGGGGCTGGCTAGATCAGAAAGACTGTCTTGGGCTCATTCCTCACACGCAGAATAATGCACTTTCAAACTGCTTGCAGTGCTCTTTGAAGCTGTGCGGAATAGCAAAATCCACTTGCAAACAGTTGTGAAAGTGGTTTGAAAACACATTATTTTGCATGTGCGGAAGGGGCCTTGGAGACAAACAAGCTGGATTCGGACAAGGTAGATCAACTCTGGATCACTGACTTATTTTACACCACCTAATTTATAAAAACATACGTTCTGCAAGAAGCTTCCTATTTGAGGCGTTTGTTGATTTAAAAGATGCCTTAAACACTATATCTAGGGGGCTCTTATGGACAAAATTGTCAAGTACTTCGATCGGCAAACGTTTATTGTTTTCAATCATTTAGTTGCACGAGTAAGGCTTTGAGTAAGATTCAATCATGAGAGTCATCTGTCAAATTCAGTACTTACTCAGAAACCTTCCGAGAGCCTTGTTTAATGTTCTCAAATGTACAACTAATGCAGTACTGTGACAACAGGCAGGACTCCCAAAAATTGAGACCAAGACCTGGATGGTTATTTTTAACCATTGGATGAAAATCAATCAGCAACCAGCAGGACTTATACCCAAGTTCCTTTCAATTACCCTTCAGTATGCCCAGAGCATGAGAATTATTAAAAAAAATTACACACATTGTCTTAAACCCAGAATACTTAGTAGAACCTGGACTTAGAAGGGCAAAGGCTATGGTTTGTCAGCATCTCTTTGACATTGAATTAGAGAACAAGGCAGCCAGACTCCCAAACCAATCTAGAGCTCAAAAATATTGGGCAGGAATTTCCACAGCCCCATTTATACCAAATATCACCTTCCCCAAAATTTTGTTGGGATTTTCCCAGTGGGCACTTTAATGCATTTTCATCAGTCTTACGAAGAAGAAGAAGAAGGAGGAGGAGGAGGAGGAGGAGGAGGAGGAGGAGGAGTAGTTTGGATTTATATCCCCCCTTTCTCTCCTGTAGGAGACTCAAAGGGGCTTACAATCTCCTTACCCTTCCCCCCTCACAACAAACACCCTGTGAAGTGGGTGGGGCTGAGAGAGCTCCGAAGAACTGTGACTCGCCCAAGGTCACCCAGCTGGCGTGTGTGGGAGTGTACAGGCTAATCTGAATTCCCCAGATAAGCCTCCACAACTCAAGCGGCAGAGCTGGGAATCAAACCTGGTTCCTCCAGATCAGAGTGCACCTGCTCTTAGCCACTGCTCTTAAAGGAAGATTTCAGTGCTGGCCTGTGGAGGCACGCTTATGCCCCTGCAATGCAAACGAGATAGAGTCAATTTCACACATTCTACTGCAATGACAATTTTATGGAGATGTCAGGAGACATCTAATATTGCCTCTATTGTTCTGGGGCTTTGGTCATCTTTGTTATTTCAGTTGCCCTAGTGACTCAATGTTTAGCTTGAGGAGAAAGTCCTTAATATTTCACACAGTGGCAAAGTTTCTTTACATTGCAAGTAGAATATGATGTCCCAGGGTCTCCAGTGAAACGGTTCATTAATTATGACTGTCTGTTGTTAGCCCTTTAGTCTGTATGTCAAAGCTGCTTCCTTGTTCAGATCTTGGATTCTGAAAGCACTGAGGCACAACCACAGACCTGGAACCGCAGTGCCTGTTGGCGTGACAATCCGCGATTAATGGATGCATCAACTTACGCTCAGTTTGACTTTCAACCCACTTGTTGATATCCTTTCTGACTTGGTCTGCAGCACTCGAAAAACTAACCTCTTGAGCCTCTGCATGATAATGTTGCTTAGTAAGCTCCATGTATTCCTGAAAGATATAGAAGAAAGAACGCATCTGCACAGTCACAGACAAAATGACACTTCCCCATGGACTGACATCTGCTGGACTTCAGGTTGCCATCCAAAGTTGCAGGGGAGAAGCTGTGGTTGTGGGGCTCTATGCTGGTCAGACTCAGACTCCGGGAAGTAAAAGTGAGAGGGACTAGGAGAGGTTTGTTGTTCACACAGAAACAGTGAGGTGTGCCTTTGGAGCTCTTTGGCTTCCAACCTAAGTTTCTGGCCGGAACAGGAATGGAGACAAGGTGGCTGCTGTCTTGAAACATCCAGTCTGAGTTTTTCTGCCTCTTCTGCTGCAGGAATTTAGTCTGGGCATGGTCAAGAGTGTGAGCTTAAGGGCAGAAGCCAAAGAGCTCTTGGCACTTAGCTCTTCACCCATGGATCACAGCCTATAACAGTGATGGCAAACCTTTTCGAGACCAAGTGCCCAAATTGCAACCCAAACCCCACTTATTTATCACAAAGTTCCAACCCGGCAATTTAACCTTGATGCTGAGGTTTTAGTTTAGAAAAAAGCGATTAGCTCCCTCTTCCTCCGCCCCACCCGCTCGCGCAGGGGCCAGCCTGCTCTAGCCTGCAGCAAGTCCCGCGCGCACCACTCTGTGCCTCTCTAGCATCTCTGCCTCCTCTGCCCCACCCCCGGGCAGCAGCCACTCTGGAGCACAAGCACCAGGCCCGCCAGCCGAGTCCTCCCTGCTCACCGTGGTGTGCACACGTCGTTCTCAGTGGCCCAAGCCAGCCTAGATGTGGGGGGATGATTTTCTGCCCCCCCACATGATGAACTCTGTGTGCGTGTGCCCACAGAGAGGGCTCCGAGTGCCACCTCTGGCACCCTTGCCATAGGTTTGCCATCACTGGCCTATAACCTTTTCCAAATCAGTTAACCCGGTAAATCCACCCCAGGATGTTTTGTCTACTTTTTTAATCCTGTATTGCTCTTTATAGTGTGTTTATGTAAATTTGTTTAGCAGAGTGATTTTTTTTGGTGAGGCGTTTTGGATTCCTATCAGGGAGAAAAGAAGGATAAAAATATATGAAGCAACTGAAAACATGTTGTTCAGTGTTTTAAACTGACAGTACTAATACGTGGAAGTCTGTGCTATTGTGAGAATGTTTTAAGAAAGGCTATTGTACATAATTCTGTGCTTCATTGCATAATGTACTGAGCTTAACTGAACATGTATGAACTCTTTTATTGTATTAATCACTGCTTAATCATTAAGCAATGATTAATACAATGAAGAGTTCATATGTATTCAATCCTTAAGCCCCAGGCAAGCCTGATCTCATCAGATCTCAGAAGCTAAGCAAGGCTGGGCCTGGCTAGGATTTTGATGGGAGGCTTCCGAGGCCTCGCAGGGACACAGAGGTAGGCAATGGGAAACCACCTCCAAACTTCCCTTGCCTTGAAAAGCACATGGGGACTCCATAGGCCTGCTGGGACTTGATGGCACACACACTCACATACATTGATTACAGCCTGAGCTAGCGAGGTATAGTGGCTAAGAGTGGCAGACTCTAATCTGGAGAACCAGCTCTGATTCCCCACTCCTCCACATAAAGCCTGTATGGTGACCCTGGGCCGGTCACAGCATTCTTAGAACTCTTCCTGATTCCCCGCTCTTCCTGATTCCCCGCTCTTCCTGATTCCCCGCTCTGCCGCCTGAGCTGTGGAGGCTTATCTGGGGAATTCAGATTAGCCTGTGCACTCCCACACAGGCCAGCTGGGTGACCTAGGGCTAGTTCTTCTGAGCTCTCTCAGCCCCACCTACCTCACAGGGTGTTTGTTGTGAGGGGGGAAGGGCAAGGAGATTGTAAGCCCCTTTGAGTCTCCTACAGGAGAGAAAGGGGGGATATAAATCCAAACTCTTCTTCTTCTTTCGGCCCATACAGAGTCAGGCAATGGCAAACCACCTTCCAACATCTCTTGCCTTGAAAATGCTATGAGGTCGCCATAAGTCAGCTATGACTTGACAGCACTTTCCACCACCACCAATCATTAAATGCTAACTTTGGGGTGGGTACGCCATTGAGGAGCCGTGGGAGAGCTCAGAATATCCAGGCACCCATGAGAGTTCTTGGGAAGATAACATGGGGTCATCGTGTCAGGAGCAGATCAAGGCATTTTAACTCCTCAAGTGCCCTTGTCCTGTACCACCCTCGCTGAGTCCAAATGGACTATATAAGTCAGGCTATTGTGTCAAAGGTGTTTGTGGATGGGTGGGTTCTCCCAGGCCATCCCTCTCAATTTGGCACCCCAGCAGCTGCTGAGGTCACTTAGGGAGTCAACCCAGCTCTGCCGCTTTTACAAGTTCATGTGACTTAGTATCTGCAATACTATTCATTGACAGGAGAAGACAGATTCAAATCCCTTTATCTCACTGAGTGATCTTTTACCACTCCCATTCTCTTATTTCAATCTACAGAAGAAGAAGAAGAAGAGGAGGAGGAGGAGGAGGAGGAGGAGGCGTTTGGATTTATATCCTCCTTTTCTCTCCTGCAGGAGACTCAAAGGGGCTTACAATCTCCTTGCCCTTCCCCCCTCACAACAAACACCCTGTGAGGCAGGTGGGGCTGAGAGAGCTCCGAGAAGCTGTGACTAGCCCAAGGTCACCCAGCTGGCGTGTGTGGGAGTGTACAGGCTAATCTGAATTCCCCAGATAAGCCTCCACAGCTCAGGCGGCAGAGCGGGGAATCAAACCCGGTTCCTCCAGATTAGATACACGAGCTCTTAACCTCCTACGCCACTGCTGCTCCTTAACAAGGTGATTTTCAGGACAAAATTTTCAGGAATGGTTATTACTGTTAAGAATAAATCGGAAATGTCTACATTATCTTGAAGTCCTTCGAGGTAGAAACAAATAACAATCTAATAGTAAGAAGTGAAATATTATTATGCCACCCTGCTCTCCTTAGAGGAAATGTAGGATGCCAATAAAGATAAATGTTCTGTAGCAAACTTGTTTTATGCTGATATCAGATCTGTAATATGGCTCAGTATTACTTCATAAAACACAACACAAGAATAATCAGTTTCAATTCTAATTAGAACAATACTCTCTAATTTACAATATTTAATAACGTCTAAAATTACTAAATTAAAAATAATGAATTTCGGGCAGCTTAGTGCAAATATCCTACTTACAGTAAGGAAAGGATAAGTCTTTTCTCCATACAGTCTATTGGCAGTTTTGAGCAAGTAGGTGCTCTTGGGTTGGTTGATTTGCAAAATCTGTTCTTGGAATTCATGGTGGACTTTTTCATCTTCAGAATCTGGATTCTGTAAAATGGAACACCATAAGCGCCAAAATCACATTGTTTTAAAGTATACAGTAATACCGAAGTTCATATCAGCAATTGGGAATACAGTTGAAAAAAGCAAGGGAAAGAAATTCATTGCTGAAACCCATGGAATTAATCTTGGGATCAGCAGCATAGGACCCTAGGGTCCACTTGGACCTTCTAGCACCCCTACTTCCTACCCATGATCTGCTTTGAAGCAAGAGAATTGTGTGAAGAAAATAGTAATGGAACTGTTCTCTTTGAAGAAGAGGACTGTTCTCTTTGAAGAAGCCTTGCCATCTTCCATCACATGTTCGAAATGGCTGTCTTATAAACTATCTTCTGGTCTAGATGCAGTTTCTTTCTTCAGTCATCCTTTCTACTGAACGTCTTAGTTGTTAATCTTTATTGGATCCTTCTGGAGGTTATGAGGATCGACCCAATGCAGACTGTGTACAAGACAGACCATTAATCAAAATGTCTTCTTATAAGATGTGATACAGTTAGTACAGTATCCTTACTAAAGCCCCAAGCCATCATTTTGCAAGGAAGGATGTAGAAGTAACTGCCCAACAAACCTGGAAAGTTGCAACCTACTTAGGAGTTTGTTTGACCCACTTTTCCCAGTTAATCTTATGACTGATGTCAGTATTTTCAGAGTTTCGGCAGCCTCAGTATGCTGCAATGCGTATCCAAAACAAGAACTTCCAATGGATTTATTTTTCCACCCCATTCAGCTAATGGTTGCATATTTCTTTAGTGCAAGAAGCTTTTCTCCAACACATATGATGCTTTGCCAGTAGTAATACTCAACTAGCTAGCCTGATCTTGTCATATCTCAGAAGTTAAGCAGGTTCAGCCCTGGTTAGTTCTTGAGTAGGAGAGCAGCAAGGAGGTCCAGGGTCATTATGCAGGGAGAGGCAATGGCAAACCACCTCCTCATGTCAATTTTCTTGAAAACCTGATGGAGTGGCCGTCTATCAGCTGTGACCTCATGCAATTTTGCACTCACACACAATGCTCAACCCCATGTTTTCTTTGTTTAGCAATTTAGCAATATGCTACCTTAATTGAGGGCAACTAAATGACAGATGTTTGTTCAATGTTGTTAACTTGACAATACTAATTATATGGCAGCCTGTGCTATTGTAATAATGTTTAAGAAAGACCATCATGTATAATTCTATGTTTCATTGCACACGGTAATTCACTGAGCTTAAATGAATATGTATACATTTATTATCTTAATATGGATTAAATTATTGTTTAATAGGAATTAAGCATTCCTAAGCAGTCAAGTTGCAAAATCCCCTGAGCACGTTTACTTATAAGTCCTATTCAGTACAATGATCTTTGTTCATTTGTAAGTACTCTGCCTTGCTGACAATGTGAGAATTACTTTGTGTGACTACTCTGTTAAGTAATACAATGTTTTTGCTTGTTTTAAAATGTTGCATGATTATATTACCTGGGAAGAACTTTCAGTACCTCTGCCGAAGTGAAGTACCTGCAAGAAGAAGTGTAAAGAGAATGGCATAAAACAGTTAGTGGCTTGGATCCTGTGGATCGCTGTAGTTGATCAAAGGGATTTCCATCAGCACTGCAGATTTACCTGCCTCTCCCTTCCTGCTGCAGCCCAATAGACCCCAGGGAATGGGGGACTCTCAAAAACAGTATGACGGAAGAATTGACAAAAACCACTCTCCCTCCTATCAGTAGCAAATATCTATGGAATCCAACACGCAGACAATAAGATATTTTTTCTTAATAAGGCCATCATTAGAACGCCCAACTTGTTCTGTTTACTCAGCACTCAAGGTAACCAAACATGTTGAAGGCATCCGACCTTCTGTCTCTGGACTGGGTCACATAAGCACGTTAACCACTTCATAACATTTCCTTTTCTGGTGTTTTCCCTCTATACAACACAGTCTGTAAAGCAGTGTTGGCGTAGGAGGTTAAGAGCTCCTGTATCTAATCTGGAGGAACCAGGTTTGATTCTCCGCTCTGCCGTCTGAGCTGTGGAGGCTTATCTGGGGAATTCAGATTAGCTTGTGCGCTCCCACACACGCCAGCTGGGTGACCTTGAGCTAGTCACAGCTTCTCGGAGCTCTCTCAGCCCCACCTACCTCACAGGGTGTTTGTTGTGAGGGGGGAAGGGCAAGGAGATTGTAAGCCCCTTTGAGTCTCCTGCAGGAGAGAAAGGGGGGATATAAATCCAAACTCTTCTTCTTCTTCTTCTTCTTCTTCTTCTTCTAAAGTAGGGTACTCAACCTTGTTGAGCGTGTGGCCACTGTTGAGATCTTGAGAAAAGGCGGGAAGCCGCCACAAAATGGCTGCCTTGGAGCAGGGACCATAATAAATTATTGGGAGGTTCTAAGCCAAGCATCTGACTACAACAGAGGAACCTGTGGGCACTCTCGGCATGTGCAAAAGTGTTGATTTGTGGTCTTTTCTGAACATCAGTGTTGAGGAAGCCTAGGAAATTTAAGATTGGTTCTTCCGTTTGGGCAGATGATGCTGTTCGGCATCATTTTCCAAAGAAAGGGGGCGAGGTGTTTCCTGTGTAACCAGAATCACAGGTTTCCAAGGCTGTGTCTATGCACAAGATGAGACTTCACAGCTGTAGCACATCTGCCTGGGAATTAGGTTAGTGCTTTCCTAATCAGTAAGCTTGTATAGAGCAACCCAACATTCCCTATTTTTCTTTTGATCCAATCAGGCCTCTTGGATTTTTTTCACAAAGCTGCTCATCCCGAAGTAAGTGGAGGCCAGAAAACATATATTGACAAAACACTGCTGCTGTGAAGACTGTTTTACGTAACATTCAGGATCTTGTTCTTCTATTACAGTGATGGCAAACCTATGGCATGGGTGCCAGAGGTGGCACTCAGAGCCCTCTCTGTGGGCACACGCAGAGTGCCCCCGCCCCACATCTAGGCTGGCCTGGGCCGCTGGGCTCGATTATTTGCATTAAACCTAAGACCTAGTTTTGGGGAGGCAGTGTAGGTAACCCTCTTAAGCGCTGTTAAACCCCACTGATTTTCATGTGAAGAACTAAAGCACGATCTTTTACCTGGGAGTAAGCTGGGTTGGTGGCAATGGGGCTTGCTTCTGAGTAAACCCTCCAAGGGTTGTGATTCACCCATTGGAAGAGTTGCACAGTTGCTTCAAAGCAAAGCCACCAACTACCACCAAGCTTACTCCTGAGTAACACACGCCTCAGAGCCAACCATTTTTTCTAAACAAAAACCTCAGTATTCTGGTTAAATTGCCGTGTTGGCACTTTGCGATAAATAAGTGGGTTTTGGGTTGCAATTTGGGCACTCGGTCTCGAAAAGGTTCGCCATCACTGTTCTATTACATCTACAAACCATCTGGAAATGTCAATGTGAGGTGATCAAAGGGAAATTTAAAAACCTACCTTGGCCATCTGGGTGGCGGTTTTATTTCTTGCTCCCAAATAGACCATGGCAAGAGCAGATGAGATACTCCAGGAAGAAAAGAAAAGATTTTTGCCTGGATGTGCTTGAGTCAACATTTTGAAAAGGTCCAAAGTAAAGTTGCCATTGGATACTGCGAGGGAGTCCATTGCTAAAACCTGTGGTAAATATGAGATACAGGATGTAACTACTATGTAAAATCACCCCAAAATAAGACCTGGGGATGAGAGAGCAATGGTTTAGCCTTAAGGTTCCCTTCTCCTTTTTTTCTATTGAAAAAGGTGACTGTAGTTTTCAAGAGTTCGGCTCAAATAGCAAAACATTCAGATTGGCTTAAAAGAACCCTACAGCAGCCTCAATTACAAAGGATTTGAGCCTACTGCAATCTGTAAATGGAAGGAATTCACAGGACAGACCTCTCCTTTCATCCTTCAGTCACCTTCACCTCTAGGAAACTTCTCTACGAGTTTTGAGGACATTTGGGAATGGAGTGGGGTGAGGCTCAGAAAGAGGAATTGGCAGAAATCAACTCTTCCTCCATGAGCACTTGCTGGTAGTAAAAAATCTCATGCAACAAGGGAAAGGATTCTCCACCCAGACCCTGAGTTCCTGGGCTTTTGGCAGAAGTTGGGGAGAAGGAATCAAGAGGCTTCAGAGAGAAAGACAGGAGAGAGATCCATTATGTTCTTGCTGCCTCCATTCATACCAGATTCAACCCCTGATTTCCCACAACCAATAATTTTTTCATAAAACTGTTGAAAATGTGATCACTATAAAGGGACTTCTTATCATTTATGATGGATCTTTAAACATTTCTTAGATTTTAGGTATTACTACAGTCAACAGATTTAAATATGTAATATACTAGTGAAATCAGAGGCACTCCTTTTGAGACTTACAGTCAGATATCTGGAGAGAAAGTATGGAAGGAAGTATGGAAGCAGCAAGAATATATATGACAGCAACAAAAATGAAAAACTCCATCTATACCAGTGGCTCTCAACCTTCCTAATGCCACAACCCTTTAATACAGTTCCTCATGTTGTGGTGACCCCCAACCCTCATGTTGTGGTGACCCCCCAGTGGTGCAACCGCACTTGGAGTACTGTGTTCAGTTCTGGTCGCCACATCTCAAAAAGGATATCGAAGAGATAGAAAAAGTGCAGAGAAGGGCAACGAGGATGATTGAAGGATTGGAGCACCTTCCTTATGAGGAGAGGCTGCAGCGTTTGGGACTCTTTAGTTTGGAGAGGAGACGTCTGAGGGGGGATATGATTGAAGTCTATAAAATTATGCATGGGGTAGAAAATGTTGAGAGAGAGAAATTTTTCTCTCTTTCTCACAATACTAGAACCAGGGGGCATTCATTAAAAATGCTGGGGGGAAGAATTAGGACTAATAAAAGGAAACACTTCTTCACGCAACGTGTGATTGGTGTTTGGAATATGCTGCCACAGGAGGTGGTGATGGCCACTAACCTGGATAGCTTTAAAAAGGGCTTGGACAGATTTATGGAGGAGAAGTCAATCTATGGCTACCAATCTTGATCCTCCTTGATCTCAGATTGCAAATGCCTTAGCAGACCAGGTGCTCAGGAGCAGCAGCAGCAGCAGCAGGCCATTGCTTTCACATCCTGCATGTGAGCTCCCAAAGGCACCTGGTGGGCCACTGCGAGTAGCAGAATGCTGGACTAGATGGACTCTGGTCTGATCCAGCAGGCTAGTTCTTATGTTCTTATGTTCTAACCCTAACATTTATCCATTTTACAGATGGAGAACACTGTTGCACAGAGTCTTAGGCAACCCCTGTGAAAGGGTCGTTCGACTCCCAAAGGGGTCCCGATCCCCAGGTTGGGAACCACTGATCTATACCTACAATAGAGGAACAGTTTGTGAATTTGGTAGAGTTGGCTGAGATGGCTAAGCTCCCTTTGTTGCTTGAAGAAAAGATTTTTTTTTCTGAAATTTTAGTTAACTGAAAACCCTTGATAGACTTTTTGGGTTAAGCAGAAAAAAACGAGTTTATGTGTATCTGAGGAATATAAGATCATCAAAAATAAGGCTGAATAGAGAAAAGTGTGAAATTTATCAGTAGTAATAATTTAGGAGTAATTTTTGTTATGTTATCAAAGAACAAGTCGTAATATCTTCATATGTGTTAATATTTGGTGCAAGCAAATTCAGGACCCCTTTTGTTCAATGTACTTTTGTGTGTCTGTTTTTCTTTTCTTGGTCTATTCTCTGTAACTCTTTTAAGTGTAAATAAATGAGGTAAACTAGGGAACTGCAGTCCTTCAGGTTCTTACTGAAACATAAGCCCACTAAGTTCAATGAGGCCTTATTTGTATATATTGCAAGATAAGGCAATGCTTACAACAGTCGTTGGCAGACATTTGCTATCAGAAAGAAAAGCTGAATTCTGTGCTCACCCTTTTCTGGATACAGTCTTTGCCTTTTCATGCAAGAAAGGTGAAGATTAAAATAAAGTAAATTATACGTGTTTGAAATTTGAACAGTACCTTGGATTCCATAGAGGTGCTTTGAGGTGCTTCTGCAGCCAGGCTGGGTCTGTCTACTAGTCGATCACTGTGCAGAAATATAAAGCAACGTATCCTTCTCCTTACTTATAGCCTCCGTTTCAACATCCTTGACTTTCTACCTTTATTACCACATACAACAGTTTTCAGCATTGTTCAAAGAATGCTTGTTTTTGGAATGAATGCAGAAGTTGAGTAGCAAAGTGTTGAGTTCGCTCACAGCTAAAAAGGAGGCTGTTACAATTCAAAAGCTTATCTGATATCTGCTACCTAGTGTGTTATTCCAACAAAATTGTCAATTAAACTACTACATATCCCAACTATGTTGCTGTATAGGTGCTTTTTCATGTATGAACAATGCCTATGTCCGTAGTGGCAAACCTTTGGCACTCCAGATCTTATGGACTACAATTGTAGTCCATAACATTTGGAGTGCCAAAGGTTCGCCACCACTGGCCTATGTTTTCTGAGTACCTGCATGGGACAGTGGTTATAGTATTTAAACAGGATAGGGGAGACCTAGGTTCAAATACCCACTCCACCATAACCTTCAATAGTGATACACATGATGCTACTTTATAATGAGTAAGACCATTGGTCCATCAGCATGAGTATTGTCTACATTGATTGGCACCAGCTCTCCAGGGCCTCAGGTTGCCAATCTCTAGATAGTGGGTGGAGATCTCCAGATGACAGAGATTAGTTCACCTGGAAAAAAATGGCCATTTTGGAAGTTAAACTCCATGGCATAATACCCCATTGAAGTCCCTCCCCTCCCCACTGCCAGCATTAACCCTACCAGAAGATGTGGTGGCCAGAGTGAGGAGTCACCTAGTGAGGGACCATTACAGGAGAAACAGGCCAAAGCATCTGGGTGGAAGCAAGGGGAGGTAACTGGGAACAAACCAGAGTGGCTGCAGGGTTACTGTTAAGTGTTAATCTTGGAACCACTGCCTGAGATGGAGCCCCCAACAGCTCTCTGGCCAGTCCCTGGGCTGCAATAGGATGCGGCAAGGGGCTTTCCCCCGGTCTGGGGGTCCGACTGGGCTGCGGCCTCATCCCCAACAACTCTCTGGCCAGTCCCTGGGCTGTGGAGAGATGCAGAGAGGGGCTTTCCCCCAGTCTGGGGGTTCAGCAGGGCCGTGGTCCTGCCCCCAATAGCTCCCTGGCCGGTCCCTGGGCCGCACATGGTAAGGGGCTTTCCCCCGGTCCGGGGGTCTGGCGGGGCCACGGCTCCACCCCAACAGCTCCCCACCTGGTCCCTGGGCCTTGGAGGGTTGCCTCCTTCTCCTGCTGGCCTTGCGCCTCTCCTTCATCGCCCAAGTTTCCCTCAGGTAAGAGATGAGAAAAGGTAGGCTGTCATTGCCTGCCTCTACATAGCAACTTCCTGGGTGGTTTCCCATTCAAGAACTGACTAGGGCTGATCTTACTTAGCTTCAGAGAATTGACAAGATTGTTAGCCTGGCCCTTGTTTACCAGAAGAAAAGGTGGTTGGGGCAGCAAAATGACACTTTATTGTAAGACAAGGTCTGTCGCAAAACTGAATGCATTTATTTAAATGAACAATGAACCTACTTTCACATGTGCGCTCATTTTGCACCACATTCTATCTACAAGGGTGGTAAGATATCAGCTTTCTTGTTTGGGTAGCAAATCTAACACTTTTAAACTGTATAATGACTATGAAAACCATAAAATTTGGAAACTATATTTCGATGTGCTCTCTCTTTCTACTGCGGTCAAGTCACACCTGACTTATGGCGCCTCTGTAGGGTTTTCAAAGTAAGAGATATTCAGACGTGGTTTGCCATTGCTTTCCTCTGTGTCATCACTCTGGTATCCCAGATACTAGTCAGGCCTAAGCAGATAGTGGTCAGGGCTAGTGTGGCATGGACCATTGCTGTGTTCAGATTTGTGAGGTGGGTCATGTTCTATAATGTGATGGTGACTTTGAGATGACCTGGTACAAAAAATCGTTGTGTGGTCTTGGTGGGGGAGGGCGGCCGCCCATGCAGGGGAAGGGGGGCAGAAAACTCAGATTTTGCCCCGGGCCCCATTTTTCCTAGCCACGCCTCTGCTCGTGGTCAATCTTTCTTGGATTTGTTTCGGATAAACTGTTCTTCACAGTCCTGTAGCGATTCAAGGGAGATTCCGATACTTCTAATTTTAGGCCATTGTGAAACATAATTGTCAGTAAAAAAAATGTGAAATAAGATCTGCTGTCAATGGTCTCTAGTACATTTTAAGTAGGTATTTTATCATTAGGATCCATGCTTTGGTTTCAATAATGATATTCTAGATTCCTTGATATTCCAGATTCCGTGACAAAGAGTGGAATAGGTCAATATGGGCCTTTCCCCACTGACCTTAATCCTCCCTTTGCCGCGTGCTGCTCTCAGCACGCGGCATCTCTGGTGCGCACCTGGGGGTCCCCACGACCCCGCGCTCTGTGCGGGGTCATCACAAGGTGCCGTTTAAAAGAGCGCCAGGGATGCAGTGGGGAGTGCAGGAGGACCCCGCGCTACTTTCGGAGAGTAGTGTTGGACTTAAGGTAAGTGGGGAAAGGCCCAATGTGAGGTGCTCTCAGTACTCTGCAAAGAAAATCATTGAAGGGTTGTTAAGAGGCTACAGTGTATTATGACAGCATGTGTAAGAAAGGCCTTTGACAGTGTCAAAAATATTACACACTTTGGCCAGAGACCCCCTAGATTTTGAGGCCCTAGGCTTCGGCCTGCCAAACCTTTAGGAAAATCTGGCACTGCTCAAAATGCTATTACATTCTAGAAAGATCCAGTGTTGCCAACAGGTTTTTCCTTGGGATTGGCTTTTGCAGCAAGACACAATACTGCAAAGCATTTAAAGCCACCGCAGAGACCTGAATGGGGATAAATAGGACTGGAAACACAACAGACCAGACACAGGTTTTGTCCATTTATTTTCAGTTTGGATTTGGATATATGACTTCTCAACAAAATACTCAGACACACAGACTTAAAATATTTCAAGCAGTAACATAAATAAATCTTTGTAACAAAAGCAGTACAATTCAAAAACTTGTTCAGACCATCAAAACTATACGAAATATCTAGGCAGCAGTCAAATAAATAAGACAGTATTATGCAAAATATCAACCTGCAGAGGTAAAACATAAAGCAACCAAACTCTACATTTCTGCAAATTCCCGAGAAGTCTTTTTAAGAAAAAAACCAGGAGAACTGCAGGCACATTCTTTGTTCTTTCATGCAGTATTTTGTCCACTGGAGCATGAAACAAAAAATTCACACAATGGAACTATAATAAGTCAACGTTTATGTTGCTGGACACAACACACAGGGTTAGTAGAACAATGTGGTAGCTTGGCTGATTTCCTTGGACTACTTTTTATTTTTACGAAAAATCCGTTGTTTGGGTGCTGTGTGGTTTCTGGGCTGTATGGCCGTGTTCTAGCAGCATTCTCTCCTGACGTTTCGCCTGCATCTGTGGCTGGCATCTTCAGAGGATCCTCTGAAGATGCCAGCCACAGATGCAGGCGAAACGTCAGGAGAGAATGCTGCTAGAACACGGCCATACAGCCCGGAAACCACACAGCACCCAAGTGATTCCGGCCGTGAAAGCCTTCGACAAAATCCGTTGTTTTTTTTCCTGAATGCTCCAGTTTATATTTGCACTAAATATTACCATCGATAGAGCTGTAGAGTGGGAAATGTGACCCTGCAAAAACTCTAGGTCAGCCAACATGTGCTTTGGTCGTTTCTACAACAGAAGTTGACTTTTGGTGAACATTTACTGTTCTGTTCCCTCAAAACACAGGAAAGTGTGGTGGCCGGACTATGGTGTCTTCCTGTTGCAGCAAGTTCCTTCCCGCCTGCTAATGCAGTTGCAATAGCTTAGGGGGAACAGAACTTCCCCATGAAGAGAATGCTCTTAGTTATGTTGTGCCTGATAAAGAAGAGAAAAGGGTGTTCTGCAGCAAACAGAACTGCATCCCCTTGGCTTCGGCTGGCTACATCGGCGACGCTTGACGCTGCAGCTTCGGTACCTTCTTCATTAATGTCAACAAAGCACTTGTGGAAAAACTGAGACAGAACCAGATTGTCTTTGTCAGACATCCCGCTGAAGTCGCTTTGACCGGCATCAAAGGCGTGTGTTACCCCCAGCTGGTTCAAAGTGGATTTTAACTCATAGCTGTCTTCCAATTGGAACCTAGGAAGATACACCCGTATGTTGGTTTCCTCCATTTCTTCTGGGCTTGTCCACTTGGATAAAGACTCAGCAGTCAATTCTCTTTCTAGCTGCAGTTGTTTAAAGAAAGCGAGAAAGAAATTGGCAAATGATCAGTACAAAAGGTATGCAGCTCTGTCAAATGAATCCAAGTTGGGTGCAAGTCTGCTTAGCTCAGAACATGTATTTTCTACCCTCAGGTCCAAATTAGCCACTCTTGATTGCCACATCTACAGTGTAAACGCACACACTCCTAATTATTATGAAACCTGCCAATCATACCCAACTTCCATTCTCACATCTATAGATGGCATCCTTGTCCATCACCTCTAAAGCTGTAGAAAGATTATCCAGATATAACCAAATATGTAGTACTTGATGAATCTTCTAAACCAGGGATGTTGAATTCATTTGTTACAAGGACCGGATATGACCTAAATGTGACTGGGTTGGGCTATGCCCAGAGGTGGGATCCAGCAGGTTCTCACAGGTTCCCAAGAGTAGGCTACTAATTATTTTTGTGTGCCGAGAGGGGGTTACTAGTGATTAGCGATTTTGCCCACGTGATTTTTGCCTTAGTTACACCCCTCCTCTCAGCAGTAGCGCGCAGAACTTGAAGCAGTCTAGCAGGAGGTGCACCGGCGGGCGTGGCAGCTCGCGCCTCGTGCGGCATTCGCTTTCCAGCCTAAGGACGAGCGCGAAGGTTGCGCCCTCGTCCGCCACAGTCAGCCACCGGAATGCTCTGCCCCCAGAATGCCCGGCCATGCCCCCATCGTGCCCCGCCCAGTCCCATTGGCGCTACACCACTGTTTGGATCCCACCACTAAAATTTTTGGATCCTATCACTGGCTATGCCCTTGGTTGGGGTGGGGGTGGCGGCAGTTCCCTCAGTTGGCTCCAGAACAGTACCAAGGTGAGGTGAGGTGGGTGCCTTGAAGGGGCTTATCAGGCCTGTGAGCCAGCTGGGGCAATCCCTCTCCTCACTCAGACCAGGAGCAAGTGGGGTGGCGAGGGTTGCCTCAGCTGGTTCACAGGCCTGATAAGCTCCCTCGGAGGGCTGGTTCCAACCCCCAGGCTGTATGTTTGACTCCTCTGCTTTAAACCTTGCTGGATTATTGGAGTGTTGTGCGTTTTCCGAGTTACATGGCTGTGTTCAAGTAGAATTTTCTCCTGACGTTTCGCCTGCATCTGTGGCTGGAGTCATGTGAAACATCAGAAGAAAATGCTGCTGGAACACGGCCATATAACCGGGAAAACCCACAACACTCTAGTGATTCTGTCCGTGAAAGCCTTTGACTTACTGGATTAGTTTTTCTTTCAGCGTGTGTGTGTAAAATGATGAAGTAAGATATAACTTTCCCACTCTTAATTTTATATGACTTCACACAGCATGACATTTGTCAGAAAATCTTTTACTGGTTGAAAAAATACCAAGAGTCAATTTCAATTTAACTAGACATATCCAGAGATGGGATCCAGCAGGTTCTCACAGGTTCCCGAGAGTAGGTTACTAATTGCCTGTGTGCCGAGGGGCCACTGGTGAGTGATTCGCCACCGATTTTTTTGGTCTTTGAGTTACCCTCCTCTCAGCACAATGGCAGAACTTGGGCAAGCAGCCCAGCAGGTGTGCACGCGGCATGCGGCAGCCTGGGCGCCTCGCGCGGCATTCGCTTTCCCGCCTATGATTCCGCGCCGCAGCTGCGCCCTTGCCACAAAGCCATGCCCAGGAATGCCCGCGCACCCCCCGGAATGCCTGACCACGCCCCTGTCATGCCCCGCCCAGCCCCATTGGCGCTACGCCACAGTTTGAATCCCACCACCGTGGGAACCTGTTACTAAAATATTTGGATCCCACCACTGGACATATCTGCATACGTCTTTCCATGTAGCCCTGCTGCTTCTGCTGTACTCAAAGAAAGCAAAATCCGTTGAATATCTGAGTTAAAAAGCAAAAGCAAAATTGACAAAATTCGCATGAACAGTTTTCTTTTCCTTACCATTTCCAGGCCAGTGGTGTTGTCGCTGATGTCATTTGGGAGTAGTATAAACATGCTGAGGTCTTTATTGCCATATGGGAGTTCAAGAATATGAGTCTGGACTTCTGTAATGTAGTTCCAGTTAAATTTTCCATGCTGGAACATCATCTTTATGGGCTTACTTGTGTTCTGCAAGAGGACAAATGTAACATTTAATACTAAATCTCGAAGACAACAAAATATTATCTTGTGCATTGAGGTAGAGACCTTTGTTTATATTCCTCTGAGCAAAACAGTCCATCTGTGCCATCACAGACATGCTAATTGACTAAGAATCTGACTGCTACCATGTTTCCCCGAAAATAAGACAGTGTCTTATATTAATTTTTGCTCCCAAAGATGCGCTATGTCTTATTTTCAGGGGATGTCTTATTTTTCTGCGTTCTGTTCATCGGGCATGCTTCCAAACAAAAACTTTGCTACGTCTTACTTTTGGGGGATGCCTTATATTTCGCACTTCAGCAAAACCTCTACTACGTCTTATTTTCAGGGGATGTCTTATATTCGGGGAAACAGTATTTGTTAGTTCAGTATTAAGCAGATCTGTACCTTGTTCAGTCTGAATGGCTGTTCGGTTGTGTCATCCTTGTTAAATGTCTTTGACCAGTCTCCTTTGAAGTAAAGTGCATTCACCAAAATCAGTCGGGTAAGTGAATTTATGGATTCCTCCTTCAACAGATTCTGGATTTTACCTTTTAAGGGAGAGGGGAAAGTTATGTTTCTGCAGCTGTTTTTCATTTCATTTCTTTTTTAAAAAAATAGCAATGGATTTAGAGGTTACCAGTTCTGCAAAATGTGTTCATAGTTGTAAGAACTCTGTGGTCTTGTCCTATCTTCCTCATACTTCCTTCCCCAAAATACTTCCATTCTCTGAGTTATCTAAAGGTCACATTTTCTCTTGCTATAAAGGAAACTCTGTTCATGGTCACCTGCAGTTGTCTCCTCAACATTGGTAAATATGCAATAAATACAATATTTTGGTCCACATAGGAAGCTTTCCAAAAGAGAATTTGAGAAAATCAGAATATAAGAAGAGCCCTGCTGGATCAGGTCAGTGGTTCATCTAGTCCAGAATCCTGCGTCATACAATGGTCAACCAATTATATCAACTACAGGGAACAAAGGCTGAGAGGCCTTCCCTGATGTTTCCTTCTGGCACTGGAATGCAAAGGTTTACTTTGATCAGTATAAACAGCTATAAATGCCCCTCTTAGGGCGATTCCTCACATGAGTAAAATAGGTTCGACCCAGTTCCCTGAGAAGGGTACTGACCTAAGTCAAAGCCGTTGTTGTTCCCCACTGCAACCAGCTTGCATCCCAGCTTTGAGGGCTGAATCATCCTGTGCCCTCTTCGCTGGCTTCGCTCCGGATTGGCTACCGTTCTCACGGCCGTATGTTCCATCCTATCCCCACACACGCTATAAAAAAAAACTGCCACAGGAATGGAGTGGGCCACGGGTGGCGCTTTTGATTAATGGCCAGCTGTATACATGCCCCAAACACTCAGCTGTGATTGGCTGAATAGGGGACCTCCTGGCACCAGAGATCTCGCGACTTACCGGAAGTCGAAGCCAGTTCGAGCTGGTTCCTGAAAAGTAGTAGTTCCCAAACTGGAGTCGGAAATTGGAACGCTACATCGGGGGTGAAGCTGAGTACAAAACCACGCCGATCCTGGTGGACAATGCTTGCGAGCACTTAGGTTGAACGCAGAATAAGACTTATAGGTCAATAACGCAAGCGCGGAATCGACCTTAGTCACCTTTTTTCTAAACTGAGAAGACCCAGACTCTTCAGCCTTCCTTCACTGGAAAGCTGCTTCCGCCCTTTAACCATCTTGGTTGCCATCTCTGTACTTAAAACAACTGTAATATGAACAACAAATACATCATCTTATACAGCAGCCTCTAAACCTTGTTGTGAATGCAGGTCATTTGCTCTTAGCGAACAAATCACCAGTTTGTCAACAAGTGAACAAATTACCAGTTTGTCAACATTGTTAAATGTAAGGGGATGTCATAACTAGACATTGTACCACTGCATATGATTCGCTGCATTTTGTGTATTCATTCTCATTTACACTTGCTTCTTCCTTCTCTTTTGTCTGTGTATTGTTCATTCCTTAAGGGATTCCTTTTTCCCCCTGCTCTGTTAGTTTATAAATTGCCATAACACCCTGATGATGCTAAACAGATCATCACAGCATGCACTATAAATGTATGGAACAATATGCATTAAACCAGTCCTATTGAATTAAGCTGGTGAATTTGTGCTTATAAGTTTCTTTTGATACTGATGTGTGTTTTTATACAAACACGACTCATCAATATAGTGGGAATTCAGTGCGTTCTTTTCCACTTCACATTTTTTGGCACCTAGATCAGGATCAACCTACAACTGAGCACGATCAAAAGATCTCAGAAATGGCTATCAGTAAAGACGTGACTCATGTAGCACAAACCTTGCATACAGAAGGTCCCAGATTAAATCTCTATAGTCTACAGTTAAAGAATCTCAGGTAGCAGGTGAAGAAATGACAGTTGTCTGGAGTAGAAAATACTGCCTTAAGTGGACAAATGGTCTTGCTCATTATAGGGCAACTTTTTTCTCCAAGAAAGGAGGTTGAATGTCATACAAATGCTCACATACATGTTTAAACATAGAATACACCAATGTTTTAAAAGGCAAGAAAAGTAACTAGAGAAATATTGTCAAAGACTTTCACGGGTTGGATTCATTGAGTTGTGGTGGAGCCAGGCTGTGTGGTCATGGGTTCAGGATCTGTTCCAAAGCAGCTTGCATTTGGCTGGCATCTTCAGAGGTGTATCACAGAGGAAAGTCTGTTACACACTGTCTCCAGTGAGAAGACTGGACACAGTGTGTAACAGACTTCCCTCTGTGGTACACCTCTGAAGATGCCAGCCACAGATGCAGGCGAAACATTAGGAACAAGATTCACCAGACCACGGCCACACAGCCCAGAAAACCCACCACAACCAAACTAGAGAAGGATTTAGAATGACAGAACAGCTATTTTGAGCTCACCTTCTGTCTGATTCTCTACCCAGGAATTAATTTCTTTTCTGACTTCATCTGAAGCGTTCTGAAAATCCACAGTTTGTGGTTCCATGTTGTAATATTTCTTGACTGACTGTAAGAATTCCTGAAGGGAGAAACAAATGAAATTGTTAAACTGATATGATTTCAAATGAAATGGTTAAATTGATACCAATTCGTGCTACGATTGGCTCTTATAGAAAGATAGATGTTTCCTGCCTGCACCTGTGCATTTTCCCTACAAGAGCCAATAGTAGGTTTGGAGAAGAATTTGAATTTGTGGAAGAGGCATTAGGACCGTGGTGGCGAACCTTTGAATTTGTGGAAGAGGCATTAGGACCATGGTGGCGAACCTCAATTGGCCATGCTGGCAGGGGCTGATGAGAATTGTAGTCCATAACATCTGCAGTACCAAAGGTTTGCCACCACTGCATTAGGAGAATGGCTAAGGACCCAACCTTCTTTGAACATCAAGGAGCATCAACATCCTTGGTTGCAAATCAGCATTCAAGACACCCCTCCCAAACACCCACAGATAGTTCTGAATAGTCCCTTACATGCAGGACAAATTGCACCTAAGCAGTGGTAGCCTTGCTGATAAATTGGTTATGCTGTTATCTGAAAAGGTATCTTCTATTGCTTATAACGTCTCACTTTTTGCTCTGTCTCACTTTTTGCTCCAGCCACTAAGGGTCAAAGTAGTTGCAAAGAGTGCAGCCTGATTTGGATATTTATTTGATTTTGTAAGATTGTCGCATTATTTAAGATGCATGATTTTGATTCCTAAATTGTGTGTTTTTAATTTTATACTTTCACAGGCAATTGTAACAGCCTATGGCCAGAAACAATAAACATGACTGACTGACTGACTGACTGACTGACTGACTGACTGACTGACTGACTGAATGAATGAATGAATGAATGAATGAATGAATGAATGAATGAATGAATGGGATTTTAGCACCACCATTTGCTTTGTACTTATGATGAGCTTAAAATTATTTTGTTTCTGTAGTTGGGATGATGAAGGTGCTTACTTGGAAATATCAGCCTTTTGCCTAACAAACATAATTTTTTTTAGGTAGGTGGGTTAGCACTTAAGATCACATGGCTTCAACACACTAGAGGCAACAGGAAGCCGAATTCCAAGGCCTTTCCCCAATCCCTTGCATGCATTTCTAGCAAACTCACAGAACCTGTTCGGCTAGTGGATTTGGTTCACATTTTCAGCAATAAAACTAAAGCTCCGCTTTACAGCGTTGATCTGCCAGATAGTTGATTAATACTTCTTAGCAGGATGTTTTTAGAAGGCTGGTTGATTTCCTGGCTAAGCGCCTGGAATCCTGAATGGATATTGTTGGTTATATTGAGAGGTGTCTTTAAAAAAGAAAAGAAATGCAGCATTTATTGAAATTCACATTTAATCAGAATTGTTGACCATGTGTATACAATTGCTCTTTATTGCATTTTGTTTTATCCTACATTTTCTCTTACTTTTCCTCCTTTGTTTATGTAGCCATCACTTCCTAGTCAAAAAGTACAAGGTCAGCCATCTTCAATCTTAGAGGCTCCGTGCAAACAGATGCACCTGTGAGAAAACCTCTTATCCTGCCATTTCCAGCAACAAGGTAGTAAGAACAATTCTCCTGATATCATAAGACTTTATTTGGGAATAGATTGTATTAGAAGTTTCTAATATACTCCCCCACCCCCCACAAAACCCTATACTCAGAGGTCGAAATCAGTAGTCCTCAATGGCTATTCAGCACATGATGGATTCAACTTAGAAACAGAAAATTAAAAGTGTTTGAACCCATCTTATTTCAGAAGGACCCAACTTTTTAGTTACGCTTAATTTCTATTGAAATCTGTAGTTGACCACTGGTATTTGGCTTCTGATGTCTATGTCCTATTTCTACTGGCTGTAAGATATTAGTGCACCCTCCATCATTTTAATGGGGAGGGGTACTTTTAGTGTCATGACTTTTATCCAAATTTTCAACAGAATACTAGCTAAACTTTTGTAACTGATCGTACAGATTGGCAACCATCACCAAAGAAAGGTTGATCAACAGACCATGCAAGAATTTGCAACCCTGTACATAAATGTACTCAGAGTAAGGGGCTTTCCCCACTGACAGAGTTGAACTGGTTTCTACCTAGGTTCGCCTCAGTGAATCCCTTTACTGTAGAATCGTTTTCCAGATGTTCAGGAACTGCTACCCTATCAAAGTTTTCGTCAGCATGGCCAATTGGCCATGCTGGTAGGGGCTGATGGGAATTGTAGTTCCTGAACATCTGGAGAGCCGCAGGTTCCCTACCCCTGCCCTACTGCCACCGAGCTCAACATTGTTTTGTCTCAGTTCCCACCCCCCCAGAACTGCGACATCCTTGTCGCAGTTATGAACTACACTTTTCTGCTGGAACAAGGTCGATACCATTCGAAGCGGGGAAGCATTGAAACAACACCTCATCCGTTCAACCAATCACGAGCCGCTTTTGTGGCATGCACAGAACGGGAGAGTCGTGGCGGGCAGAAAGCACATGTAACTGTAAACTGTAAAAACTGTAAAAAAAAAAAAGAACGCTCCCGTTTCCTGCCGTCACAAGCACCAATCACGATCGAGGAGCTAAACAGGCACCAAGATGATCCTGCCCACTTAGCTCGGTTCCAGGGGGCCAACTCAGTTGCTGTGGGGACAGCCTGGAATCGCCCTCCACTGAAGGGAACCGAGTCGACCTTAGCTCCCTTCTGTAGTGGGGAAAGCTTCTAAGACTCTTAAAATCAATGCAGTTGACTTCTGAGTATGAAAGAGCCAGCAGAAGATCTGGCAGCATACAGCACATCACTGGACCAACCATATACACTTTTGCAACTGAAAACCAAAAAGGGACAGCGCTTCACACAACAGCACAATAACGATCTCCTCTGAGCTTGTTTGACCGGCATGCCTGTTAAATTGTCAGTGGAAAAACTGTATGTAGATGAGGGCACATGCAAGTCTTGCTCTTTGGAAAATGTGAGAAAGTCAGAATCAGAGACGAACGCCAGCTTTTTCAAACCTGTTTTAAAAACAAGGCACGTTTGCATACATTTCAGAGACATTTAATTTTTTTAAAAAAGATACCTTCTGGATAGAGATGCAGGGGTTATACAGAAGCTCCTCCATGTTGGAATATGCTTGTCGTGTGATGGTCCTCCTGCCCCCTGTTCTTCCAGCTTTCTTAAAATGAAACACCTGCAATTAGAATGGATACAAGTAAATGTGTTAGGCCAGTGGTGGCGAACCTTTTCGAGACCGAGCGCCCAAATTGCAACCCAGAACCCACTTATTTATCACAAAGTGCCAACACGGCAATTTAACCTGAATACTGAGGTTTCAGTTTAGAAAAAATGGCTGGCTCCGAGGTGCGCGTTACTCAGGAGTAAGCTTGGTGAAGCAACCATGCAACCCTTTGAATGGGTGAATCATGACCCTGGGAGGGTTTACTCAGAAGCAAGCCCCATTACCAGCAACTGAGCTTACTCCCAGGTAAAGGATCGTGCCTAGGCCAGCCTAGATGTATGTGGGGGGGGTGATTTTACGCCCCCCCCCACATGATGAACTCTGTGCACGCGTGCCCACAGAAAGGGCTCTGAGTTCCACCTCTGGCACTCGTGCCATAGGTTCGCCACCGCTGTGTTGGGCTGACCAAGTCGACTGGTCTCACAACCTATCAAAAACGGAGGTAACCTTAAACAGACACCACATGTTAAGGTATTACACCTTGTGCTTCACTAGAAGAAGAAGAAAGCCTTTATTGGCATATTAGATTATGTGCTTCAGCACATGTCTGAAGAAATTTTCACAAGGGCAGTAATTCCCGCCTTTTCCTGGAAAACAAGTGGATATCCCAACCATGCTGAAACAAAGGTAGGTTTTGAGAGACCTGGATACAAAGAATCACCCTCACCTAACCTCTTTCTTTTTGGGGTGCTGTGTGGTTTCCGGGCTGTATGGCTGTGTTCTAGCAGCATTCTCTCCTGACGTTTCGCCTGCATCTGTGGCTGGCATCTTCAGAGGATCCTATTCAGATGCCCTGACCTATTGACCTTTACTCACAGGTATATATACTCCACTTGCTTTCCTTTCCTACTATCAGATCCTCTGAAGATGCCAGCCACAGATGCAGGCGAAACCACACAGCACCCCAGTGATTCTGGCCGTGAAAGCCTTCGACAATACTCTTTCTTTTTGTTTGCTACTAGCTTGCTTAATGAAGTCAGGTTTCTTAATCAGCATGGCTCAAGGTCAGACTAAGATAACACTGGCTTTCTACAAAGCTGTTTGTCCGAAGGTCCTTTGCAAACTGACTAAGTACATCTCTCTAAGGGTCAAGCACCGTTTGCCACTTATGGGGCGGGGGGGGGGGGGGGGACACGTGCTTTACTCTTGGGAATTAGAAAAACTAGAAATAGTTCCTGTCTGCTCACAGATTAACAAAATAAGACTCCCTTATAGGTAACAGTATAGGTCATCAGCAATTGTTTTGCACATTAGCACAAGCAATTTCTTAAAGCGATTAAATTAAGAGTTCAAATTTACCTCTGCTATCTGCTCGGCAGTAGAGCCTCTGGCCCCAAGATACACCGCAGCCATGACAGTAGAAATACTCCAAGGTGAAAATAAGACATTCTTGTCATTTTGAATCTGGCACACATGCTTGAAAAAGTCAAGGGCAAACCCCGTATTTGCCATGCTTAGAGCCTCCATTATTGTTTAGAGCTGGTAGAGAGAGGAAGAAATTTCATTTGACATGAGTTCATTGGTGACTGTGTTCCAGCCTTTCTTCTGTCAAAGACGCTCAAAAAACAATTCTGATGTAGGCAACCGGAAACTCTTTGGAACAATCGAGTGCCTGAACCACAGGAACCATTGTCTGTCTTGTAAGCATTTGGTGCCATTAGAGATTACCAGTGTGGTTTAAATTATCTTCCTGTCCGAAAAGCCCTTCGTCATGACACACCATCTCTGGAGCGGGATATTTAAAGCATGTTTTCAGCTCCCCAAAGATAACAGCTTTTAACTAGACAGTGTGCCATCCGCTTTTAACTTGCGCAATGCAGACTGGGTGCTCTTGCAAATGAGTAGACAGGTCTTTAGAGGTAAACATGTCTTCAGAACCATGTGCAAGAACATGCATTGTGCAAGTCCACAGCTGATGGCCTAGATAAAAACAACATTGCACAAATGATTGTTCCTTCATTATATGAGAAGGTGCGAATAGCCAAGCACGTCCTTCAAAATGTTAGCAGAATCTCTCTTTCCCAAACTTTTGAAGAGTGTTTTTTTATATATATATATATCCATCCATCCATCCATCCATCCATCCATCCATCCATCCATCCATCCATCCATCCATCCATCCATCCATGATCTATCCATGATCTATCTATCTATCTATCTATCTATCTATCTATCTATCTATCTATCTATCTATCTATCTATCTATCTATCTATCTATCTATCTATCTATCTATCTATCTATCTATCTATCTATCTATCTATCTATCTCTTGGATTTCTATACGGCCCCATTCCCGAAGGGCTCCAGGTGGTGTACAGCATAAAATTCATACAGTATCAAATAAAGGAGCAAATCATCCAAAATACATAGTAAACAAATAACATAGCTCCATCCAGTTAATAATCAATAAAACTCACTAAAACTCCATATAAACAGCAGTTAATACAATTAAATAATAATTAAATAATTAAATAATTAAATAATAGCCTGCTTCTCTACTGTTAAGGAATCTCAAAATGGCGTCCAATCACCTTCCCCTTCCCACAACAGACAACTTGGGAGGTAGGCAGGGCTGAGAGTATTGCGAGAGAGAGAGAACTCTGACTAGTCCAAGGTCAGCCAACAGGCTTCATGTGTCGGAGCAGGGAAACAAACCTGGTCCACCAGATTAGAGTCCACTGCTCATGTGGAGGAGTGGGGGAGTCAACCCAGTTCTCCAGCTTAGAGTCCACCACTCTTTACCATGACACCATGCTAGCTCTCAATACTTAGCATACTTAGTGCACAGGTTTCCTTCCTCAGCGTCTTGCTTTCTAATCAACTATTACGGCATAAATTGTGCTTCGACATGGCTGGCCGAGGCTAGCCCAATCTCATCAGATCTCAGAAGCTAAACTGGCTAGTACTTGGATAGGCGATTAGCAAGGAAGGCCAGGGTTGCTAGGCAGAGGCAAGTAATGACAAACCACCTCTGTTTATCTCCTGCCTTGAAAACCCTCCGGGGTTGCCATACATCGGTTGTGACTTGACAGCACTTTCCTCCAATAAACTTAAGAATAATCCACCCTTTGTTTGTCCAATCAGTCAAAGCAAGACCATGATTCATGGACAACGGTGATGCTTCCGGCACTCCTCCGCAGCACACAATAGGTCCTGAGGTTCACCTATGTCAATCAGTCCCTGAGAAACTTTTCTTTAATGGGACTTAAGCAGGAGGGTTTGGCTGCCTTGGAAAAACTGCTGCAAAAGAAAGAGGTTTCTTGTCACCATGATTCCACAGATCACCTTCCTGGTCCCAAGGACTTTTTTTTCTGCCAAGTTTATCCTTGCCTTTCTCCTCACTAGACTCTCTGCTAATTAATACTTGAGTGGCACCCAACTAACACTACCCTCCCAAGCAGAGTCACTCCCTTTTAAGCCTGCTGACCTCAGTGGACTTAGAAGGGTGCAGCTCTGTTTGGGATGGCACTGTGGGCTGCTCACATACTATATGGTTAACATTGCACAATGCTGACTCTTGCTGGATTTCTGTTGGTCAAAATCCACTTTACCTATTCTAGCCCCATTTCTAGTTTGCCTTTCCCCAAATGCTATTGTTTAAATGGTGCTGTTTTTCTCCTGATGTCATCTTTCATGGCTGCTTGTGAAACCCCCATGCTCAGAATGAGTTGACCCAGAAAGGGGTGGAGACTCAAAGCAGCAGAAGGCTGCAGAGCTCATGTAGTTTGGAGGAGACAAGGCTACCAGACTCGGACCTTGAATTGTATAAGCCCGTAACACCTTGTTAAGGTAACTGCAATGTTGTTGGGAACTAGTGGGAAGGTAGTTTATTTTTTGCTATGTTGTAAATGTTGGAGTTTATTGTTTCAGGGTTTTTTATGTTTGTAATGGGTGAGAGTTCTCCTGGAAACCTTTATCGTGTTGAATCCTGTTCATCAAGCCCTTGGAGTCTTCAGGAGCCAACCCACTTGCAAAGAAGAATTGGACTTGGCAGTATCAGTAGACTGTAAATAGAAGGACTTGAAAATGCAACCTGAAGTGTGATGTTAAATGTTGATGTTATATGTTATATGTTAAGAAAGTAAACCATTTTGTTTTTTAAATTTGTTGTTGCAAACTCATTCCAAGTTCTGCCCCACAGAACCCACAGATAGAGGTTACACTTGCTAAAAACAACCCAGACAATATCTCCATGCTGAGAAAAGGGTTATCTAGAGAACTTTTCCACATCTCTTTTTCGGGGGGGGGGGGGCATCAAGTTGCAGACAACTTATGGCGACCTCAGTATGGGTCTTTCAATCGTTTAGAAGTGTTTTGCCATTGCCTACCTCTGCATAGAGACCCTGTTATCTTACTTCGTGGTCTCCCATCCACTTACTGACGGGCTGATCTTGCGGACCTTCTAAGATTGGGCTAACATGGGCCATCCAGACCAGGGTTTTCCATGACTAACAATTCTTGAAGGCACAAGATATTGTCAAAGAAGAATCTTCAAACAACCATCACCATCTCCCAGTAGAAGTCTAGTTTCCTTCCCTGCTAGCAAGTTTCCTTCCTAGATAGTCTCCAACCTTAGTAGGATACAGGGCCAAGCCTGGCCCCTTTCCGCACAAGCCCCTGAAAACATTTTTCCAAATGTTTTGCAAATGTTTTCAAAACTCCCAGTTTGTCCCTCAAAAATTTATTTTATTTTATTTTATTTTATTTATTTATTATTTCATTTTTATACCGCCCTCCCCCGAAGGGCTCAGGGCGGTGTACAACATCAACAAACCATAAAAACAAAATACAAAGTTAAATTAAGACTTAAAATGCAGCATTCAATTATCAAAACTAATTCAGATTTAAAATAGATGGCATCCAGCTATTAAAACTCTTCTTAGAAAGAGGGACAGTGGGCCTCAGAGTGTTTCTCAGAATGTTTTGGGCACCCACATCAGCAGCTGGTCTCCCCAAAGGCCCGGTGGAATAGCTCAGTCTTACAGGCCCTGCGGAACTCTTCCCGGATGCTTCCCGGATGCCATTTTGTGGTTGTTCCATTTAAATAAAACTTCTTAGATTCATAGCTACGAAGCTTCAAAGCCTTGAGCTGCTGTTCTCTGGGGGTCGTGCTAAGGCCCCTCTGAATTTAAAAAAAAAAACTGACAGAAATACAGTGCAAGACAGCTGGCGAGAGCTCAGACAATGGCACTGACGAGGACGTCCAAAGACTATGGAAAGGCATGGCAAACCCTTTAAAAAGATTGAGCAGCAAGTGAAAGCATTTTCAAAAAAGAATTACCAGTGACAGCATGTAAATAAAATGTTTTCAGGAAGGAAATTAAAAGGTCTTGGGCTAAAAAATCTATGAAGGAAGCGTTTTATTTCCTGCCTGAAAACATTCTATTTGGCTCATTCTGCACATGCAGAATAATGCACTTTCAAACTGGTTTCAGTGCTCTTTGAAGCTGTGCGGAATGGCAAAATCCACTTGCAAACAGTTGTGAAAGTGGTTTGAAAACGCATTATTTTGCGTGTGCGGAAGGGGCCTTAGTGTTGTGCAGAAAGGGCCTCAAATTAGCCTCAGCAGTCCATGTATATTATGTTCCTTCAGACATTTAAAAAGCAGGGGACGTTGGCAAGTGCTTTGATTCATGATAGCTAAAAATCACAATTGCTGTCTTTAGCGACAAACTTTGAAATTACACAAATGCCTGCTTGAGTAAGCTTCATTCAGAGCTACTCATCCAAAAATCATGTGAAATTCATCACATGTTAACCAAACGAACATAGAAGATACGATTTTCTTTGATTTCTGATGCCACAAAAAGTAATTTTGTGGAAGTTAACCATAGCAGGGCTGCAAGCAAGCGTGGCGTAGTGGTTAGAGTCAGTAGTGGGATTCAAATAATCTAACAACCGGTTCCGGTGGTGGGATTGAAGCAATTTAACAACTGGTTGTTTACAAGCAGCATTTTAACAACCGGTTCTGCCGAAGTGGTGCAAACCTGCTGAATCCCACCACTGGTTAGAGCACAGGTGTCAAACTCGCAGCCCTCCAGATGTTATGGACTACAGTTCCCATCATACTCTGCCAGCATGATGCTGGCAGGGGATGATGGGAACTGTAGTCCATAACATCTGGAGGGCCGCGAGTTTGACACCTATGGGTTAGAGTGTTGGACTACCCTGTTTCCCCGAATATAAGACATCCCCAAAAAATAAGACATAGTAGAGGTTTTGCTGAAGTGCAAATTATAAGGCATCCCCCGAAAGTAAGACATAGCACAGTTTTTGTTTGGAAGCATGCCCAACAAACAGAACACAGAAAAATAAGACATCCCCTTAAAATAAGACATAGTGCATCTTTGGGAGCAAAATTTAATATAAGATACTGTCTTATATTTGGGGAAACACGGTAGGAGCAGGGAGATCCAGGTTCAAATGCTAGCTTTGTCATGGGGATACCCGGGGTATCCTTGCGCTAGTCACATTCTCTCAGCCTGACTGACCTCGCATGGTGGTGGTTGTAAGGGTGAAACAAAGACAGAGAGAATGATTTTTAACCACTGTGCTCCCCATTCAAAAGAAAAACTTGAGCAAATGAGTAAATACATATAAATGCACATGTTCTCAGGAATAAGCACTGCTGACCTCAGCGGATCTTACTTCTGAGTAAGCTTGTGTGGGAATAGACCATAAGCTACATTTCTTTGCCTCATATCATTTATACTAGTAACTAGAACAATGTGCGGCCATCACTATTCTTAAGGAGATGAATTAAATTCAGTTTCATAACATAACCCAACATCAAAGTAAAGAAACAAAAGTTTACATACCTTGTTGGATCCAGCTACACACACAGGCACTCTCTGCTCCCTTCTATAAATCCAAAAGGAAGGCTGACTGTTTATATAGGATTTCTTACTACTCCTACGGCTACTTTCCTAGTTCCTCAAGCTATATGTTGCAATACACTTTTGTCTCAAAGCAGCGTCTCCGTGGAAAGATTGAAGCGTGAGAAAAGAGCATGACCTAAAAGGGGTGTAATAATTAAAGTACAATATCTGTAAGGTCACAAGCATTGCTGCAGAGCGAATCACCGAGGATTTGAGTAAAAGCCCTGGAAGAAACTTCTTCTGTGAAAACCAGGAAATCCCACAAATGTGTCATTCATTTTGTCCATTCAATGTGAAGGCTGAAATCTTCCATGCAAATCTGTGTCCATAAGATGAATGTTTCCCAGGATAACATGTTACCAAAGGAATCGAATGGTGAACTGTGGATCATGGCCAGCTCATGTTGATTGACTTCAGGCGCACAATATAAAATATACAAAGCGCACTCTGAATTAATTAATTAATCCATCTGGGGCTGCATTTTATCGTCACAGCAACTCATAGGAAATTTGAGATCCCGAGTGAGGTGAGATGTTAGAGCACGGATTATCTGAGCCTGCCAGATCCTGATGTCCAGCTAGACCAGGGGTAGGGAACCTGCGGCTCGAGAGCCACATGCGGCTCTTCTGCACTTGCACTATGGCTCCACGAGCCGAGCCGCCGGCCCCATCCTTGCCCACCCTGCAGGCAGCAGGGCAGGCGCTCCAACTGCCTGCGGTCGTGGGCTTCCCCTCTCCGTGGGCTTCCCCTCTCGCCCGCACCGTGGGCTTCCCCTCTCGCCCGCCCCGTTGGAGTGGGGCAGGCACTTTCCCGAGCTGCCGGCTTCCCGAGCCGCCGGCTTCCCGAGCCGCCGGCTTCATCCTTGCCCGCCCTGCAGGCAGCAGGGTGGGCGCATCCAGCGCTTCTCAGAATGAGCGGAGTAAAAGGTAAAAAAAACCCTATATATATATATAGTGTTATCTTTATTTTAACTGTCAAAAATTATTTGCGGCTCCAAGTGTTTTCTTTTCCCGTGGAAAACGGGTCCAAATGGCTCTTCGAGTGTTAAAGGTTCCCTACCCCTGAGCTAGCCAGAAGAATCCATTTCGCCATCCTGGCCTTCTCTAGTATCTTTAGCAGAAGCCCGATGAGGTAGAATCAGCAGGTGAAGCTTTTCGTAGAATCAAGAAAATCCACCCAGAATGATTTCCCAAAGTTTAGAGATGGTTGAAGCTAAAGGTGGGACAATGCCATGGCTTATGGAGAAACATCAAACTGGCCAATGACACACAACGTGTTTGCTGCATGGTGGGGGTGAATGTCTGTCACAGCAAGATTTCTTATATGGATGTATTTCTTCAAACTCTTTTTTCACTTTTCATTCTCCCCGCGGCAAGCGAGACTACTTCTGGCATGATTTTAATTTTGCTTCACCGCCAGAGCAGGGAGATTTGCCAGTCAGCACAGCTTTGCCCCAGACACGTTCCCTTCACCCACAACCAGCCATCTAAAATAACAACAGAGAGGGCTTTTGTGAAGTACAGCATAGGCAGGGCTCCACTCCATCTCCCCTGCTTTGCTTTTGTCCTTCTGATGATCAGGAGGACTTTTAAAACTGTAAGACAAGCCTCTCTCTTCACTTCTTTTGCAGTAGCAGCAGCGAGAGAGAGTGTGCGTGCGTGTGTATGGAGGGGAAGGGGGAGAATATCAGCTCTAGTGTTGAAACTCCCACATATGATGAGATCTGTGCCTTTAAAGTTGCTGACAGGCAGAGTTAAGAGAACCGGAGTGACCAGCAGCCATTTGAGGCTTCAGCAAGCAGCTGCAGGGTAGGCACTGGGCTGCCTCCTTGTGTGTAAACATTGAAACACCAGGAAAGCCTTCCGCAAGCCCATTGTCCAGAGGACAGCCTTGAGATAAGCATTCCATGGGCAATGGACCACTGTGACTAGGGAATAACAAAGAAGGGTTGTACCATAAAGTAATTGTATATCATTGTACCAGGGTATATAATGGTGTAAAAATGTCTAATCTTGACTTGTAAATACATATTGGACTAAGCTTTAGCTACGCCGGAGTATCTGTTCAGTCAAACCTACCCCCTGCAATAGTTTTCAATTCCAGTTGCAATTATGTGTTGCAAGCTCCACTTTCTTAGAAGCAATGTAAATATTTATTCAGCCGTTGCTAGGTAACAGGCTGGCAACATGCCTCCGTTCCACGTTCTACCCTGCACCCTTTTTTTCAACTATGACTAGGTACTATTAAGTTTCAGGTGGCACTCCTCAGTCCTAACAAGGATGCACCCTTTGAATTTCAAATAACCTGTCGCAACAACTTTCAAAGAAACTATGACTCAGATTCAGAACATAGAAGTTGTGCACTAAGGTTTTCACTCAGCATTTAGTTCTATAGCAGGTGTGGTGTGGGAGGAGCTCTGTGGAGTTGGTTCTTCGGAGGATTTTGTTTAGTTAGCTCTGCTTCACTGAATCACTCTTATTGGGGAGAATCTGGACAATTTCAACTTTCTGCATTCTAGTGTTTTCCTGGCCATAGATTTGCGCTGCACTAAATAATTCACAAAGTTACTTGGATAAATTATTAGGTTCATGCTACTGCGTAGTTTGCTTCTAACAGTTAGTTCTTATTGTGTATTTCTGCTTCATTTAAAAAACTTCTTAATAACAGTAAAAACAGAATGAATTCAATATTAATAAGGGATATATCTCACGATACAACAGTACAAAATCGAAGCAACATCAAACTGAATGAATCCATGCTCATGCCAAATGCATTTTCTATCGATGGTGTTATACACGTGATACTTACTGACAAAAGAATTTGTTACGGAGTATAATATGAGGTTTTTGTGACTGAGTGCACAACCTTTTTCAGCTACATTGCAGGTGGCTTTTTAAAAAATATATTCTGTGTATACTATGGTAGCAAGTAATTATTAGCAATTATTAATTTTGGTACTTAGTGTGTCTATGCATATCGTAGCCCCTACCTCTTCTTTAATTAGTGGTACAGTGTACTCTTCTGTTTTCACCCAAAGTCCTAAGTAACAGGCACAGGTTGTTAAGCAACCAAGAGATTAAAGAGACTGGTACGGCCAGGCCTGGTAGGAGGGAGATGCTTCCTGGAATTTGGACTAAGACAGACTAGCCTATCTTGAAAACTGCTGAGAAGGAAGGAAGATGTCATTCTGAAAATATGTGTTTATATTTCAAATGTATGTGCAAAAGGCATGTAAGCTTATGCTTTCGAGAAGCAGGCATACTCTATTTGAGAAACCATTCTCTGAGTGTCCCTTTTAATCTCCAGAGAAATATAAGGTTAAATATTTCCACCCTTGTGGGCTGTTATTGGGCTTGCCCACACCAGGCAATTGACCCTATTTGGGGCTGACACCAGGATCTTTTAAGGTGGCCCAGCCCAGGCATAACTCATGACCATATAAATCCTTCTGTTATTATTAGCAGATTCAATGTAGGGCCAAACACTTTAAAAAATCTTACCTATGCAGCTTTTTGTGCACTTGGGATACTGATGTATCATCTATTTACTGTCTGAGGGAATTTATACGCTGTGTCTTCTGAGCACTGCTCAAGATGCTTCCAATTTGAAACAGCACCATAACATCATAAATTAATTATAAATGCCTTAGTTCTGTCTAAGCAAAATTAGAAATGTATTTAGTACTTAAAAAGAAACTGCAAACTGATAAGAACATAAGAACATAAGAACTAGCCTGCTGGATCAGACCAGAGTCCATCTAGTCCAGCTCTCTGCTACTCGCAGTGGCCCACCAGGTGCCTTTGGGAGCTCACATGCAGGATGTGAAAGCAATGGCGCTATAACGCTGCTGCTCCTGCGCACGCGGACTGTTAAACCTTTTGCAGTCTCTCAGATCAAAGAGGATGAATTTGGTAGCCGTGTCGACTTCTCCTCCATAAATCTGTCCAAGCCCCTTTTAAAGCTATCCAGGTTAGTGGCCATCACCACCTCCTGTGGCAGCATATTCCAAACACCAATCACACGTTGCGTGAAGAAGTGTTTCCTTTTATCAGGCCGAATTCTTCCCCCCAGCATTTTCTGTGAATGCCCCCTGGTTTTAGTATTGTGAGAAAGAGAGAAAAATTTCTCTCTGTCAACATTTTCTATCCCGTGCATAATTTTATAGACTTCAATCATATCCCCCCTCAGACGTCTCCTCTCCAAACTAAAGAGTCCCAAACGCTGCAGCCTCTCCTCATAAGGAAGGTGCTCCAGTTCCTCAATCATCCTCATTGCCCTTCTCTGCACTTTTTTTCCTATCTCGTCGATATCCTTTTTGAGATGTGGCCACCAGAACTGAACACAGTACTCCAAGTGCGGTCGCACCACTGCTTTATATAAGGGCATGACAATCTTTGCAGTTTTATTCTCAATTCCTTTCCTTATGCTATCTTAGCACATAAGCCTTAATTGCTATCTGGTTAGAGAGAACTCGGTTCTCAATGAAAGGTATGTCTCTTGACAGTTTGGTGGGATGTCCGTGTGTGTAGTCAAGTCAAGTCAAGTCAGCCTTTATTGCCATAACAAATCCATGAATCTGAATTTGAAAATGAATCTGAACATGAAGATGAATTTGTGTATATGGTGCTGTATTTTGAGTTTTGATAAACTGTTCGTTGGTTGTGATTGTAAGCAATCAATTGACTGTGATTGCAATTAATATTTTTAAAATCAATAACATCATCAAAAAAGATTCCTGGAATTGGCCTTTCTTGTCAGAACGCTCAATAAAACCTATGTGTGTGTGCATCTCCAACTGGTCATCTGGTGCATCATGGGTTGTAAAGGAAAAATCATAGGAAAAATCGAAGAGTTAGAATGAGAATGGAAATTATTTTTACTGCCTTTCTCACTTGGGCTCCAGGTGGATTACACGGAGTGAGTCAATATAAGCAACAGGGTGAGAATTAGGGTTGTAGAACCAACCTGAAATCTAAAAACAGAACTGAAGCAAAGCTTAGCCATTAATGTGACACATTAAATGTTGCAGAATTTCATAATAGGATCCTTGTTTCAACATGCTGCAGACAGTAGTATTGTCCACAGTCCCTACTAATGTTATCATTTCTTAAAAAGTCACATTGACAAATAGTACACAGTCTATTTGAGCCCTAGAGCCCTTTGGGGATAGAGTGGTTTATTAAATTGAATGAATAATAATAATAACAACAACAACAGGGCAGAATGCAAGACAGAAAAGCTGTATAAAATTGTGGTGATTGTCAAATCCAACTTCTAAAGATATGGCATGCCCTCTAGTGGTTGATCAATACTTCTGTCCTTGTTACTGATTCCTGATAAATAAAACCTAGAAGAAACAGGAAGTGACTTTTCCATAGGGCTGTCTTACAGAATTGTAAACCTCTCACAATTTGAGGATGACCTGAGTGATCATCAGATAGGTTTATATGGGAGAAAGTGGTCTTTAGGGCATTTTCTGCAGGCCTCGCAGGGGTTTAAAAGTCAATAGCAGCGCCTTGAATTAAGCTCACATGCAAATTGGAATCAAGTGTAGTTTCCGGGCTGTATGGCCGTGTTCTAGCAGCATTCCCTACTGACATTTCGCCTGCATCTGTAGCTGGCATCTTCAGAGGAACAAGGGAGGAGCGATTATGACCCACTCCAGTCAATACTCTAGCAGCAGCATACTGTAGCAACTGTAGCTTCTGGACAGCCTTCAAGGGCAGCCCCATGTAGAGCACATTGCATTAATCTAATCTAGATGAACTTTAACAAGGAATCTCTGAAATTGGTCGGGCCCTATTCATTCAATCACCTTGCTTAACAGTGGTACATTTGTGCTTGATGGTAGTTATTCAACTCTTCTAGGTCCACAGCAGATTTCTTTAGGAGTGGATACACCACTGCCCACTTCAAGGTAGGAGTGACTGTTACTCAAATGGCCCAGCTAGGCAAATACCCCGACCAAAGGAGCATGCTTCCTGTAAGGGGTCAGAAGCACACTTCTGTGCTTACTGAGATTGTATTGCCTGATGTATATCCAAGTTCAAGATTTTGATGTAATGTTCCCCAGTGTGCAGATTTTAAGGATGGTGGATTCTGTACAGCACAAATATAACGTCTTTAGAATGTTATAAAAAGCTCTCTTACCCAAAATGAGTTCAGCCAGTTATATTCCTCTCAACCCAGTTTTTAAAATAAAATTCCAAACTTGAGGACAATCCCTGCCTGCTAAGCGAACACCAGCAGGCAGGAAATGCTTTCTTTTTCCCGCCCAAACCTCTTACTTTATTTCTGTTCCTCATTCTGACCATTTCCTGTGCTGCAGCAGATTCTCCGGGGAGATTCCCCATGGAGGTTTCCTCTGCTTGCAGCTTATCCAAGTGCTCGATTTTGCTGTAAAAAGTAGATGAATAAAGTTTGCTTTGCCTAGCAATCCCCTGCACGTGTTGTTTTTCCTTTTCTTGTTTTGAGGGGGACATCTGCAAAGCTACGGCAACATGATTCGAGAAACTGCAATATGTGCATTATTTGTGTCACTGTAGCTTCACAGACATCCCCCGCAAACCAGCAAAAATGAAAAACAATTTGTGCACGGGATCATGAGGCAAAACTAGTCCAAAATTTGTCATGCCCTCACATTGTAAACTGTTTGAAAAGCCCCACAGAGTTTTGAGAATGGTGCCAAATTGTAAGCAAATGAAGCAGTCAAGAGTCATCCTAGAGCAGTGGTGGTGAACCTTTGGCACTCCAGATGTTATGGACTACAATTCCCATCAGCCCCTGCCAGCATGGCCATGCTGGAAGGGGCTGATGGGAAACCAATCCCATAACTATCCGGAGTGCCAAAGGTCCTTTCCACTACGATCACTTTATAGGTGTCAAACTTCGCGGCCCTCCAGATGTTATGGACTACAGTTCCCATCATCGCCTGCCAGCATCATGCTGGCGGGGGGGTGATAGAACTATGAATCCATAACATCTTGCCGCGAGTTTGACCCACTATATCCTAGAGAATGGGGCAAATTGTTCATTAAATTTATTCAGGCATTAAAAAGCTTTTCCCAGCATACTACAACACACACTGTGAATTTTATTGGATAATGCATTTGTTATAATATTACAGAGCTATACCTTTGCAATTGCTATTCTAAGCCAACACTGAAGAACTGGAAGCCCATTGCCCAGAGTTCATTCGAAATCATTGGACACAAAGTTCCCCTCTCTTCCCTACATGCATTGACCGTTTGACTTCAGTAAAAGTTTAACTTTGCTCGGGGTGAAGATTGGTGGCAAGGAGATGGGGTGATGCAGAAGTGACTCATTCAGTTCATTAGTTCACTGTGGCTCTGTCATCTACTAGATTCTAGAAAAACAGTTTCTGCTATCTCAAATACAATAGCACACTAACAACTCTTTTAGTTAAGGCCAGATGCATCTATCTGTCCTGCAGGTTTAAACACCATTATTTGCACCCAGAGGCGTAGCTGGGCCAGAGTGCGCCTGGTGTGCACTCTGGCTTTTTTGCACCCCCTTCCACGGTGCCCACCCGTGACACCACCTTCTTGCGGCGCCCACATAACTTTGGACTCCCTAAATCAAACCTCACCAAACCTGAGTCATACCATCAGGAGAGTCTCCAAAAAAATCTCTGAAATTTTGGTGCTGCTAGCCTAAAATCTGCACCCCCTGCAGGCCAAAACCGGAAAAAAACACTGAAAATACAAAATCCCCCACAAACAAACCTGCGTTTTTGTCGCCCACCACAAGGTGGCGCCCTGAGCAGCTGCCCACTTTACCCAATGGGAGGAATGCCTCTGTCTCCAGCCTGCTCGGTTTGTTAAAGTAAGTGTGTGGGGGGGTGTTGTGGGGGGGAGCACCATGGGGGGGGGGCGTGGGGAGAAGGGGATAAGAGAATTTTCTGCCCCATGTGACTCAAAGCCATGCACCTTGTGCGTGGCGCAACCCCCCTGTCCCCTGGTTGCTCCGCCACTTTTTGCACCACCCAGAAAAGACCACAAAGTTTCTACAGCAGTTCCATCAATAAAAACAGGATGCTTTGGGAAAGATTACTAGCATTTATTAAGAATGCTGTACGGTAGGTAATACCAGCCACAACTAGTATTCACAGATATTTGATCATTGTTTCATGAAACTATCCTGAAGGAGAAAATGATCATTGCCATTTATTATTTGTTTAAAACTTATGCATTCTTGCTCTTCAGAAACCTGTTCAAGGTGGTTTACATCATAAAACATGCAATTATTGAAATCCAGCCATTAAAACCTAGAAACACAAAAGCAAATCATCCACTCAACCCCTCCCCCAATTCCTCTGCATCCAGGAGATCATGCCTTCATTGGTGATGTCCCAAAGGAGTGGCAAAGACAATACACCAAAAACAAAGGAGCTTTCTTCAAGAAGGAATTATTGCTTGAGCTCATTTATTTTGCCAAAGGTATTTCTGGTAAAAAAATCAGGGACCAAGTGGGGCTTTGTGTCTACAAAGAATACATTTGAGCAGCCCACGTGGCCCCTTCAATTTTTGAACCAAGCTCTCCCACTGAATGTCATCTTCTTGCGCTTGCCCAAGGTTGGCCACAGTGCAGGAGAATCAGGCTAAGTCTGGACTTCAGTAGGTGGAGAAGAATGTGGTTTTCGCTTGTGTTTCTGGAGAAATCTTTCTTGTTCGCCCACTACAAACATGTCAACTGTGCAATAGGATAGCAGCAAGCAAGTATATGCATAAGGATCATCTCCAAAGAGATTCACTCCAAGATGAATGTAGCTAAGAAGAGTTTACATGCCTGGTTGAAAATAGGGCTAAAGCTACGTTTGCGCCTCTAAAAGGGAAAAACTAAAGCCTAGTAAAGATGGGTCTAATATAACGATTAGTTTTCCCTGCTACAGTACTAAATAGGAGGGTTTTTTTTTCAAATGGCATGTTATTTATGGTGATGAATATTTACCAAAGAAGAGAATGCTGTTTGCCTTTGTCTGTTTTATCATAAAGAGGAATGGACGATCTGCCTTAAACTCCAATGGAAACTGCGCACACATTGGAACTACTTGCACACCAGCAGCCGCAGCTGCTTCCGTGCCCTCTTCATTGACTTCTACAAAAGACTTGTGAGTGACATTAGACACAAACAGCCCCATTTTGTCAGATATTCCAGTGAAATTTGCTTGTCCCCTCACAAAAGCGTCTTTCATTCCCATTGATTGCAACACGGTCTTAAGTTCAATTCTTTGTTCTAGTTTAAACCGGGGAAGCCACACCTCCACTTCCCGGGGACACAGGTTTCCCAGATCGATACACTCTTTCAGTTTCTCGTAGTCCAGACGACTTGCCATCTTGAATGAAAAAAATCACAGACCTATCAATATCGCTATGGATTGGGACAACTGTTTGCATTCATAGTATACCATGTCATATAACCTCAATAGGCCTTTAGGCTGAACTTCAGCAAGATTAAAATTATGGATAGGACTGACAAATGTGGCTTTGGGAGGAAGTGGCTGGAGAAGGGAGTGCCCCCAGGGTGATATAATGTTCACCCTTCTTAGCAACCATTTTTTCTGGGAAACTGATCTCTGGAGCCTGTAAATCAGGTATTATTCTGGAGATCTTCAGGCCACCCTTGGAGACTGACAGCCCTAACAATTGATCAAGATTTAGAAGGAGAAATGGAAGAATTACATAATGAGAACTCCTTTCGTACCTAGGTGGATCCAAGTTTATTAGAGAGTTTGGACATCTCTGTAGCAGTCAGTCTGTATGGCAAAATATAATGCTGGGATTCAAACCCATGGATAGTAGAGTGCCCCTTAGAATGCCGAAATAGTCGATTCAAGGAAATGACATGGGTCGTTTCCCCACTTACCTCGACCAAAGGTTGCTGCGCACTACTCCCTGCGTTCGTCATTTCTGGCGCGCTCCTGGGCTTCCCCACGACCCCGTGTGCCGTTTCGAGGAGCAGCAGGAGTGACGTGTGCTGAGGAGGCGCGATAGCGGCAGTGTCGGGGCGGCTGCGTTGTCGCTGCCCCTATAGTGGGGAGTGCTGGGGGACCCCGCACTACTTGGGGAGAGTAGCGCGCAGCAGCAGGTAAGTGGAGAAACGACCATAGGTGGATATCGCCACGTTAATATCTTGTTTATCACCATTTGAACTTAATCTATTCTGAATCAGACCATTGGTCTCCTGAGGACAGTATTATTGAATGTAGACATCATCAGCTCTCTGGGGTCTCAGGAAGAACCCTCCCAGCACAGCTTTCTGGGATCCTTGTAGCTAGAGATGCCAAAGTACTGGCCAGTTGAATGCAAATCCTGCAATTTGCATCTGAACTGTGGCCCTTCCCATTAACAACTTCAGACATCTTTCCTTTTGTTAATTACCTGTTCTACATCAGCATCATCTTCAGGGAGCAGGATCATCATGCTTAATTCTTCGCCTTCATAAGGAAGTTCAAGAATTTGAACGGGAGGGTCCTGAATTCTGCACAATTTAAAGTTTCCCAGCTGAAACATCATTGGCACATTTTTGCTCTCTTTCTGTAACAAAGTGGAAAAAATGTCTTTGAAATAAGAATTTAGCATAATTAGAATAAAATGGCACAGAACACCTATTGGGGATGGCCTCCCACTTCAAAATAGCCATTGAAATGAATGAAAATATAATATGTGCATTCCTTGAAACAGAAGATACATTTTCCACTACTGACATTTTTGAATTGGTTTTGTGTTAAATTATTTGAAGCCCCATAGTATGAGTCCCCATTGAATCCCCACATGAAGAATATCTAGATCACAGGTGTCCAACTCTGGCCCTACAGATGTTCATGGACTATGATTCCCATCAACCCCTCCCAACATTGCTGGCGGGGGCTGATGGGAATCAGTCCATGAACATTTGGAAGACCAAAGTTGGACACCCCTGATCTAGAAGAACTGAGGCTGAATTCCAGAGGGATCAAGTTTAATGGTTTTGGTGATAGTGGGAAGTGCCACCAAGCCACAAATGAGCTACGGCCATCCTGTAGGGTTTTCAAAGCAAGAGATGTTCAGAGGTGGTTTGCCGTTGCCTGTTTCTGTGTGTACTGAGAGAATTCTAAGAAAACTGTGACTCGCCCAAGGTCACCCAGCAGGGTTCATGTGGCGGAGTGGGGAAACAAGCCAAGTTCTCCAGATTAGTCCACTACTCTTAACCACTATATTACACTGGCTCTCATTTTAGGTGGGTCTATTTTGCTAGAGTGCTGAACTAAACCAAGAGTATCACAGGCATCCCCAAAAATACATCTAGAAATTGGGGAGGGGATTTGGGGGATTTCGGCATCTGAACCAAAATTCAATTATTTGGGCACATCAGGACAGTTGCTGAGGCTGCCCAGTGGTTAACAGTATTTCTGCTCACCATAGTGGGATGAGAAAAGTAAATATTATTAAGCAAGCCTTTATTGGCATATACAGCAGTACAACAATAATAAAAACAGATTAAAAAGCATATACAATACAGGATATACATGTTAGGACGAAGGAAATCTACTGGCATTTAGTAATTTCCAGAAGAAAGTCTGCCACTATCATACAGAGAGAAGGATCAGGGTTGTCCAACAAGAAGTGTAATCTAATTAAATCGGGGAGATCGGGTAAATGTAAAGGAGTGAGATTCACATACTTGGATCTGATTTCCTTGAATCTGAGACAGTGAAGTAATTGGTGGGCCAGAGATTCAACTGAGCTATCGTTACATGGGCACAATCTTTTAGCCTTTTCTTGCTTATTAAATCTGCCATGCAGCAAGGCAGAAGGCATAACATTAAACCTGGCGAGCATTATGGCTCTCCTTTGAACAGGGTTTATTAAGCAATACAGGTAAATATGGCGACTCTAATTAATCTTGAAGACAAAGCTAGAGAAGAAGAGGAACTGCTTTTTAAACGCTGTAGCAAAGCACTGGTGTAAAATAACTGGAAGGAAACATTAGCCCCAATCCAGACATACCAACACAAGGGAAGGTTTTATAGTCTGATAGTGCAAGATGTTTTCTGGGAATACAGAGTTCCATCTCTGTAGCAGTGTGCCTAAGAATGTACCTCCTCAACAGTCATGTGCGATGTTTACTGGTGATGTACATCTGGCTGTGTGTTCCAATGCAAATGCAGAGCTGCCCCCATTTAAGATAGGTGTGTGCCAAATCTGACTATGTACAAACTGCATTATTCACAACAAGATCAGATTTATGTCTTGCTTAGTTAGCCTTTCAACAGCAATGTGATTAACAAGAAACTGAGGAGAAGAGCTGGCCAAGAATGGAAGGATAATGGTTGCACCTATTTCCCCTGAAAGGCATTTCCCCCATTCCAGTTGCAGGACAAGCCATACCTTATTCAGCCAAAAAGGCATTTCTTTGGTGTATTCTTCCCTAAACCTTGACAACCACTTTCCTTTGAAATATATGGCATTTACTAACACCAGAACAGTCGATGGATCAAGGACACCGCAGGGATAAAGGTCCTGGATTTTGCCTTTGTTGTGAAAAGAAATCAAAGAAAGTCAGCAGCGTCAGAAGAAAAGTCATATTGGGAACAATCATTTTTGGGATCTGGCCCTAGCAATCTTTGGAAAGGTCAAATGGCTAATAAACAATACAAACAAATCAGGTTATATAAAGACAAACCTGAACAATTCTATCTTCTTTTAGCTAAATTTTAAAGCAACAACTATACTTTTAACAGTTTGTCTTTAATAGGATGTGAATATCAAATGTCTTGTAAATATACGCCAATAAATGCATCACTTCCAGTTGTTTCCATATTAAACCATGAGTTGTTTCCTAGTAGTAACCTAGCCTGAACCTTGTGAGGTAATATCCTGCCAGTGCAGCAATGGGTGTTTTCTGAAAATATTCTATATAACAGGTATAAGATGCAAAGGCAGATTTGCTAAATAACCTAGAATATATGTGCAAGGATGTGAGGCTGCATTGTAAATACATGCCAGCATCAATTTATCAGTGTTTGTGATGCATTCATTTGGTTTTTAAACACATACGAAATGCATGCATGCTTACCTTTTGTTTGACGTTCAACCCATGAATTGATAGTTTTTCTGGCTTCTTCAGTTGCATTCAAAAAGTCAACTCTTCCCAGCCCAGAATGGTATAGTTCCTTCGTGCTACGTACATATTGCTGGAGAACGTGAGAGCATATGTTACCAAGTAGATAGTACTGAGAGGTTCTGACTTACCTAATGCATTAGATAGGACTTATGCTATTAGGACATTACTGTTGATCGTCAGCATCGCAATCCTTGTGGAGATGAGGGTAATATGAACAACAGCTCTCCCATGAGGGAGTGCTTCGGGTTATCTCTTGTGAGGAACAGCAACCCCCAGGAGTGGCTTTCCTTTGAAATTTGCATAGTTGAGGGTGTTGTGCCAGGCATGTTTTTCTCCCTTCTTTCTTCTGAGCTGTACCTCTTGAAGGTTCCTCTTTTACCTCATCCTCCTTGGGAACGGATTCGGAATAGATCTCTGGCACAAAGGGAACCTCTTTGAAGGGAGTGCAGCACAAAGAGGTCCATTGAATGACACACACACAAATCCACAAAAGCCCAGTATATTTTGTTGGAATTCAAGAATCTTAGTCTCTTAAGAACCGCTTAGATTGTAGATCTGGCAATTTAACAAGAGTACACAGCTTAGCCCCATTTCATCTCTCTGCCAGGAGCAAAAATAACCCACAGCCTTTTGTCTGTTCAAACAAATATACTACTTTTTTGTAGGAACTCCATTTCTAGACAGGACATACAGTTTCCTGATCTAGCCTAAGTAACTAGGATGGAGGGCGATACAGGACCTGCGCCCTGCTCTCATGGTTGAAAGATGGAGGGAGGGAGGGTAGGAGAAGAAACAGGAAGGAAGGATCTGTCCCTGAGAGTGTCAGTCTACACATCAAATGGACAGCATCAGAGCAGAAGAGTAAAGGTGCCTTGATCCCTCTATCTCTCTGACTGTCTAGTCAAGTCCTTCTCTGAAGTCTGAGGTTAGGAGACTGTCCTTCACTTTCAATATATTTTGGATCAGAAAGGCTTATTTAGTGCAGAGCGCACCCTATTCCAGCTGTGCCATTCGGAGCATTGTTACACCATCCTAAACTCACTGAAGGAAGAAGTTGTGGCTCAGTGGAAGGTCCCATTTTCAATCTCCAGCATTTTAAGTTTAAAAGGTCCAGGCAGTAAGTGATTTGAAATACTTCCACCTAAGCGAGTGCCAATGTTAGTAGACAATACCGACTTTGACGGACGGAAGGTCTGGTTCTAGAGGTATCTCTTGGCAACTGGTGAGGATAGGGATAGGCAGGAACTTCTGGCAGCAAACTTGAGATCTAGGCCTCTGTCACGAGCAACTCATCAATGTAACTTCTGGCACACACTGGACTTGGTGACATGGGGATGCTCTGGTATTTGAGCAAAATCTCAATGGCAGAAGCCATTTTTACCATAGAGTTTTTTGCCCAAATACCAGAGTGTCCCCATGTTGCTGGCAATGTGATGATGTCACTTCTGGTGAATGCTGGAAGCGATGTTGATGCATCCCCAGTGACAGGGCCTGGGACTCAGTTTGCTGCTGGCCAACTAAATGGCATCAGAGGTGGGAAGGGGGTGGGAAGGGGGAATGAGGATGATTTGGAAGGGATGATGTTTTGCCATCTGTTCTTGTAGTAACTCTGTATGTATGTTGTTATCTGGAGTTATTGTGCTACTGTTTTAATTGTTTTAATTTTTGTACGGTTCTATTTTAACTGTTTTTATAAATTGTTATTGATTGTTGTAACCCGCCCTGAGCCCTGCGGAAATAGGGTGGGATAGTAATTTGAAAAATAGATTAGATTAGATTAGATTAGATTAGATTAGATTAGATTAGATTAGATTAGATTAGATTAGGTTAGGTTAGGTTAGATGGCTGGCTGGCTGGCTGGCTGGCTGGCTGGCTGGCTGGCTGGCTGGCTGGCTGGCTGGCTGGTTGGGAGGGAGGGAGGGAGGGAAGGAAGGAAGGAAGGAAGGAAGGAAGGAAGGAAGGAAGGAAGGAAGGAAGGAAGGAAGGAAGGAAGGAAGGAAGGAAGGAAGGGATCTCTCCCACCCACCTCTGATTCAGTATAAATCAGCTTGGTGTGTATTCAGGTAACAACTATGTGGAGACATCCATTGTTTATTTCCAGATTACAAGCAGATTTTTTTTTCTCTCCTTACGTTGTTCATTCATGCATAATATCAAGAACATGGACCAAAGGCTGCAGCTGCTGTTGTAGATCCAGTTTGTTATTTAAACAGCAAACTGTAGGCAGTTAGAGCAGAAATGACATTTACTGAAAGTTCTTCTTCAACTTACCTGAATGAATTCAAAACCCACTGCTCCATAAAGTCTGTTGGCAATAGTTAACTCATAGTCATTGGTGGGTTTGTTGATTTGTAATAATAATTCCTGAAACTGACAATGAACGCCTCCATATTTATCACACTGTAATTCTGCAGCCATCTTAAAAAAAGGAAGAATGTATCAGCACAACTAGTTGAGTGGCGGCGACTTGATATCTTATGCTTCTCACAATTATAGCCACAAGAATCTCCAAACAAGCAAACATTCCTGGATTTGCTAGAATAGATGCTATATTTAAAAGCATATTTCCCCAGGGATGTGACTCAGTTCTAATAGCCATGTCTTCTCCCTAAGGAACTCCAGGAATTGTAGCTTTGTGGGAAAAGGCAGAAATCTCTAACAGAGAATTCTCAGTATCTTCACCAAAATAAAATGGTGAAGCAACAGTTGGCGTAAATACGTGTAAAGTGTAAATACACTTTCCTAAGCCCACTGACTCCAAATTTGGCTGTACCTCAAACCCACAATTTGTGCTGAAGATACATGATCTTTGTTTTGATCTTAGTTCTGATCCCAGTGTTGATGTCATCTTCAGTTTTGTCTCCCCACACCATATTGTACCTTGATCTCTATGTGGAGGAAGTTTTTGTCCTTTGGAAGGTTTCCCTGTTGTTCAGTGAACATCAAACAGCCACATTGAGCCACAAGAAATCACGCCCGAGGCTTCAGGCGGGAGGCGCAATTGCGTGGGGGGAGGAACGAATGGAAGCCTTCCTTCCCGCCGGCCAGCCGAGGCTGTCACATGGCCAGGTACCGGCACGTGACAGGGGGCTTCAAGCCTGCTGACGAGGAGGCGCGGGCGCCGGGCGGAACCGGGCCTCGCTGCCACGGGCGACTGGCCAGGCCCTGGCTGTGTTGTATATTGTCGTAGTTCACTGGGCTGTTTAAGAAGAGCACATCCTATTTTGGGAAGGTAGTAGCTTGGGTAATTTTGCTTGGTGACTCCTTCCTCTAATCCCTGGGCCTTCATATGAGGTCCGTGGTGGCCATAGAGCTCAAGAAAGCAAAGCATTGAGGCTGCGCTGAGAGCTCGCCGTCTCGGGCAGGGGAGAGGGGTGTCACAAATTGGATTTGGCGGCCCAGCTGCAGCACCTAGCAACCCCTGTTCTGGTTCCCTCCCGGATGTGCGCTGGGACAGGGGCTCTGTCCGAAGGGCCCGGCACAGCTGGGGCTGCCCTATAACCAGGATCAGCGGTTTGCTGCCTGGGGGTCAGGATGTGCTCTGTTTTGCTCGCCCAGCTTCAATGTTTTTGGATATATGTTAAATAAATTTGGGCTGCGGTCGACTTCTTTTCCAACAAGTATGTGTCAGTGTCTTTGATGGAATGAGTCTCCACACATCCCCATGCAATGGCAGGATATAAATATTTTAATAAATAAATACTGCTGGAAATCCCTGAAATGTACAATCATACTTCCTCTTCCACAGTGAAAACCCTCCTTGTGGAAGAAGGATAATTCTGAATAATTCTAGGTACAGATTATTTAAACCGCATTCTCACAGTATGACTGAGTGCTCATGTATTTTTATCAAGTGAATACTTGTCGCCTTAATGCATTCCTTTCATGTGAACGAAGGTTGACAGTTTCCAGGTGGGGCCCCGAGTTCCTCAGGAATTATAGTTCATCTCCAGACTACAGAGAATACAACATTATATTCCCAGTGAGCTCCCACCCCTTCCCAAAGTCCAGCATCCCCAACCCCAAATCTCTAACAATTTTCCAAACGGGAGTTGGCAACCCTAAATATGGATTGGATTGTCCAATTTATGGAACATGTATCTTTCCAGAGAAAATTTAACAAAATCCCACGTGAGAAAGTGATTTTCCTTTCTAGCTTCCTGGCTAATCATTCCCCTCTGCTTATACTATTTCTAGGGCATAGGTGTCAAACTCGTGGCCCTCCAGATGTTATGGACTACAGTTCCCATCATGCTGGCAGAGGATGATGGGAACTGTAGTCCATAACATCTGGAGGGCCGCGAGTTTGACACCTGTGTTCTAGGGCATCCGTTGAATGCTCTGTGCTGGGTGACCATTTAAATAACTAATATTAAATGTTTTCTCTGCTCCCTGCTTTCCGAAAGGCAGACCAACAGCCAGATATGCCAGTTCTTGAGGAGGGTGACTTTGATGAAGTTCCGTGGAACTCAGATCTTTAATACCACGAACGCACTCCTAAAATGTAAACATTTCTTTTTTTTCCTAATGGAAAAGCACCCCTTTAACTGTTGTTTCCCTCATCACATTAACAGGTACTCTTACTTGCTGTTTTGCACTGTGGTCTTGGAGGGGTCCCTTTTTAGAGACGTCTCCATCTCGTGAGGTTCTGATCTCGTCGAAATGAAGTACCTGCAAGGTAAAAACCAAGTGATTGGCCACTCTTGGTCTTGAACTTGTCCTGTAGGTCACAGCAAGCCAAGCATTCTTTGTGAAGCAGGCAAGTCTGTCTCCATGAGGCATCTTCACTTAGCACAGCCTGTAACATCATTGGGTTATCACAGATCCTGAGATGGTGCACTTCATGGCTGCCCATTCCTCTGTAGCTACTCCAGCCATATGGCACAGCCTTCCTGAAGAAATTAGGAAGCCCCCATCACTTCAGCAATGTCCTACTGCCTTTAACAGAGAACCTTTAAAAGGAGTCTCAGAATTTCTCAGTGTTTGTTTCATCTGATTCTTATGGGTTTGGGACAGAGGTGGGATCCAGCAGGTTCTCACAGGTTCCCGAGAGTAGGTTTCTAATTATTTGTGTGTGCCAAGAGGGGGTTACTAATTGGTGATTTTTGCCACGTGATTTTTGCCTTAGTGACGCCCCTCCTCTCAGCAGTAGCGCGCAGAACTTGAAGCAGTCTAGCAGGAGGTGCACCGGTGTGCGGGGCAGCCTGCGCCTGTGTGCATTCGTTTCCCGCCCAAGGACCGGCGCAGTGGCTGCGTCCTTGACACAGCCCTGCCCAGGAATGTCCCACCCCCGGAATGCCCGGCCAAGCCCCCGTCAAGCCCGGCAAGTTCCAGCCTGTTCTCATTGGCTTACACCACAGTTTGAATCCCACCACCATGGGAACCTGTTACTAAAATTTTTGGATCCCACCACTGGTTTGGGATCCCATTGACAAGCTTTTTGCTGGCAGATCTGATCAGCACCAACAGTTGAAGTTCAAAACTTTCTGTAGCGTTCAATCTGTTTCCCACCTTAGATCCCGGTGGTTGCCTGAGCTGACAGATGTTTTAAAGGTTTTTTCAGTCTATTTTTTCCTGATATTTATTTGCATAAAATAAACCGGTTGGATGCATCTCCCTCCCTTTCCCCCCCTCCCCCGCGCCCACTCTCCCATCAAATACAAAACACTGATGTCAAAACACTGGTGTCAAAATGGGGGTAGCAGCATTTTTGTGCACTGATGCCACCCCCCTCTGACCAGAAGTTATATCAGCACATTACTTGTGGACACTTAGAATGCACTGAGGTCACTTCTCATGGGCAAAGGAAATGACATTGGCACACCACTGGCTATGTCATCAAATCGCCAGCAAGAGCCTCCACCACAAGCTAAGTCCCCTCTGCTGGAACCCCATGTGGATTTCCGATAAAATAAGTTGTGGGTCCCAAACGGCTTTGAGGGACTGTCCTCACAAGTGTGAGTGCAATCATTTTAGCCTCTATAACAGGAAGCAGAGTCTATGTCCTAGTCCAAAGATGCTCAGCACAGCGTGGTATGGTTGTGAAGAACATGTGGACTCTAATCTGGAGAACTGGGTTTGATTCCCCACTCCTACATTCCTGCTGGGTGACCTGGGGCTAGTCATAGTTCTCTCAGAACTCTCAGTCCCACCTACCTCACAAGGTGTCTGTTGTGGGGAGAGGAAGGGAAGGGAGTTTGCAAGCCCCTCTGAGGCTCATTCCGCACATGCAGAATAATGCACTTTCAAACTGCTTTCAGTACTCTTTGAAGCTGTGCGGAATGGCAAAATCCACTTGCAAACAGTTGTGAAAGTGGTTTGAAAATGCATTATTTTGCGTGTGCGGAAGGGGCCTGAGTCTCCTTACAGGAGAGGAAGGTGGGGTATAAATCCAAACTCCCCCTCTTCTTCAAATAATTTTCTACTTTTGAACAAATCCTCCTCAAACTGATCTTTGGCTGTGGCTGATGGTGAGGATCCCACCCTCCTAGGTTCCATGGGACAAATAATTGCTTTTAAAAGGATGCATTTAAAATGTCCCTTTGTACCTATGCATTTATAATAGAAAAAATATGATGATCTTGTTCCCTTAGGCTCCATAATGTTTTCTCAGGTCTCCTTCAGGAAACTGTAGGATACCTACCTTTCTCATCTGAGCTTCGGTGGTCCCTTTTGCACCCAGCAAGACCATGGCCAGAACGGCTGAAACGTCCAATGGGGAGAAGCAGATGTTTTCTCCAGCATTTTGCTTGCACAGCTCTTTGTACAGATCCAAGCAAAATTTGGTGTTAGCGGCATCCAGAGAACACATCTTCAAGCTGACGGCAACCAAGACACCCACAAACCGATGAGAACAGAAAGACTAGGCTCTTCCTTGTTATGCTGAGAGCGTCACAGCACGAAATACCTGATTTGAAGGCCTCCATGTATATTGTTTCACATTAACCTATGAGGCATATTTCCTGAGTGGCAAACATCAGGTGTGGTTTTCCTGGGAGAAGTTTTCTAGATACGATAACATGGTTTTGTATAATATGTGTCTGACTTTGCTTAATTCCCTGTATCCTTGTTTTCCGTCCGTCGTTCAAGCCTCTGACGTAGCGATGATGATAACATGCCACTATTGTTCCTCATTTAATAAATCAAGAGCCACACATTATTTACAATCACTAATAGACATGAAGTGGAAATTCTGATTTTGAAGGGATTTTGATACATGTCAATAGAAAGAATATAAGAACAACTGCAAGCCCACAGTCACAGTGAACTTGGTATCATGGTGTTTTCTTGATAAAACTGGAATGACAGCATATGTGGGTTCGTTACAATATTGGGTGCCAGCATTAAGTTTGATAAAGCAAAGGTGTTTCTAGTTATCTTATTACTCAGGGCGTTTCCCCACTCTCCATGATCCCCCCTATGCCGCACGCTGCTCTCAGCTCGTGGCATCCCTGGCGTCCCCATGACCCCGTGCGGGGTCATCAAAAGGCACCATTTTCTCCAGCGCCAGGGATGCCGTGTGCTGAGGGGGCACGACAGCGGCAGCGTCAGGGCGGCTGCACTGTCGCCGCCCCTGTCGTGGGGAGTGCCTGGGGACCCCGCGCTACTTGAGGAGAGTAGCGCGGGGCTTAAGGTAAGTGGGGAAAGGCCCTCAGGCAAGAACAGCGTGTAGAAGTGGACCTTTTTGTGTTAGAAAAATCTTATACGTGAGTGTTGAGACATGAAGGGCATTTTTCCACTCGAGAGTAGAATAGTGTCGACTCATGAGGCTGAAAGAGTCGACCTGTGTTAATCCCTTCGTTGCTTCCCACAGCAGCCGAGGTGGTCCTGCCGGACCCGAGTTCAGAGGGCGGGATCACCTCGACTCATCATTCACTCGTCATATCTGATTGGCTGCTGCGCTCGGGCGTGGAATGCGAACGCAGCGCCCCTTTTAAAAAAAAAATTTACGCTGCTACTTCGTTGCTACGAGCGGGCATCCAATCTACTCCTCATTACCGCGCGATGATCAGGTGTTACACTGTTACCCAGTGCGAGTCTTCCGTTCTGCGCATGCCCAAAACACTTGCCTGTGATTGGCTGACTCGGCGAATCGACCCGACGAACGTTTCCCACTCCGTCGGTTTTTCTTGCGTTCAACCTAGCTTCGTCGGTTCACCTCACCATCGTGATGGATTCGAAAATGTAATGGCAGAACGGAGCAGAGCAGGACGAACCTACGTCGAACTCAGCAGATGTGGGGAGCACTTGGGTTGAACATAGGTCGAACTTGAGTTCGCATGGTGAGTGGGAAAACGCCCGAAGATAACATTTTCCAGGTTTTAGATTTCAAAAAGATCATTTAAGAGTGAAAGAGAAACCTAAAGATTACAGAATTTTACACAGCCCCAGTGAAGCTTTTAACAGAAAGAATGGGATATGACCAGCAGATGGGACAATAATATGGACTTTACATTTGAATATTTTCTATGGCCTTGGAGTCTTCCTGTTTTGTGCTCGACTTTGACATTATTTTGAGCAGCTTTCTCTGCTGACGCACTCCTGCTTTTATGCCTACTGGACTACGATGATTTTGCTCTGGCTGGTTTTGTTTTACTAAGGTTGTTTACTTTTTAAAAATGTAAGTCTCATTGAGCAGTTTCTGGAGAAGCAGTACATATATATTTTCTAAGTAAATAAAGGAGGAGGGAAAGCAGCATGGTATAGAGGCTGATCTCCTCAAATCTTGGAACCTAAGTAGGGTCAGTTATTGGAAGGGAGACCTCTGAGGAAGACTCTGCAGAGGAAGGCCATGGCAAACTACCCCTGCTTCTCATTTGCCATGAAAGCCCTTTGCTGTGTCCACTATATGAAGTTGCCATAAGTCGGCTGTGACTTAATGGCACTTCGAACGCACAATTAACATTTTTCTAAAATGCGTTGGATAGATATGAAAATAGAGATGTGCTATTAACTGTCTTGCCATGATGTGGTAAAATAGCAATTCTCACTTTTTTGCACCACTACCTTTTCTTACGGCACTATGACTGCTGTCTGTCAAAATCTGCTACCTTTGCCAGAGAGTGCATTTTGCCGTGTTCCTTTATCCCTTGGCATTTCTTGCTGAAAGGAAACAGTGGCTTTTTGGTTCACCACATTAGCTGGCACAAGCATTCTGCATCCCCCCCTCCCCACTTCTGTCATAGGTCCTCTGGTAAAAGGTCATAGGTCCTCTGGTGAAAGGTCATAGGTCAGTGGTGGGATCTCACTTCTGTTTAAAAATTAATTGCAGGCTCCAATGACAAGCAAATCCCCGGCAAAAATAGGAGATCCATAACTTGGTTGAGAAAATTATGTCTGCATGGGCACAATGTAAGAGCTTGCTGCTTCTCAACCCAGTTGGTTTTAGGAAAAGACTGAGCAAGAACATTTATTATTCCACACCTGGCTCAAAGTTCCAGGAAGTGATATTGTGATGCCCCTTCTCCACTCACACAGGTTCCAGACTACAAGTAGGTCAGGCTGTTACTTTTGCTACCCTTCTTGTGTCTTTTAAAATATAGAGGAAAAGAAGAGTTTGGATTTATATCCCCTCCTTTCTCTCCTCTAAGGAGACTCAAAGAAGTTTACAAACTCCTTTCCCTTCCTCCCTCACAACAAACACCCTGTGAGGTAGGTGGGGCTGAGAGAGCTCAGAAGAACTGTGACTAGCCCAAGGTCACACAGGCTAATCTAGTTCCCCAGATAAGCCTCCGTAACCCAAGTGACAGAGTGGGGAATCAAACCCGATTCTCCAGATTAGAATGCACCTGCTGTTAACCACTACTCCACTGCTGCTCTCAGAGACAGCCATGGTGATTCTGTACTTCAGGTCTTCTTTCTCACTCACAAAGACATTAGCAGGCAGGATAGCTTACCCTTTTTAATAATAGCCCCTCACTGAGTTTTTGGGTTGAGGACTCAGACTTTGGCTCATTCCGCACATGCAGAATATTGCACTTTCAAACTGCTTTCAGTGCTCTTTGAAGCTGTGCGGAATGGCAAAATCCACTTGCAAACAGTTGTGAAAATGGTTTGAAAATGCATTATTTTGCGTGTGCAGAAGGGGCCAGTGTTTCATTCACACAGTGCCACTGTTTATTCATATCTTATAATATATAGAAATACTAAGATAGTACCTCTTGTGTGTGTGTGTGTGTGTGTGTGTTTCTTTCCCTCAGACACAAAGCCCACAGGGTTAAACAACAACCTAATTTTAAGCATTGTCTATCCTTTACTTAAATACTTACATTTTAGTCCTCCTTGTCATGGCGGGCGCATCTAAATTGCACTCTTACATCTGCCCAATGCTCTTATAGGGCTATCATAAAAATTTTCTATACTGAAGGAGGACACTTTCTTGTCTCAGCCCTCAGGAATTTTATTAGGTAATTCCCCAGTTATTATATCAGGTTGAGATCTAAGGAGGGAACCAAAACATGTTGGATCAATTGGACATCACCCAGAATACTTTTGTGAGGAAAATCTTAGGTCTCCCTCAGGGCACCCTGGCAGCACATCTAAATACCAAGGCCGTTCTGTCTTCAGTTTCTATGAAAACTCATCTAAAGCTCTTGCAATTTCTCTTCAGATTGGCTAGTGCCTCTAATACACTTCATATGGATATCACTTTTACCTGAAGGAAAATGATTGGTTCAAGGTCTTGACTTCCATTCAATAACTTTGTGATTTACTCTCCTCAAAACTATTAAAGCCTGGGACGACAATAACATTTGTGAATGGGTAAAAATAAGGAAGCACGTCAGGACATTTTGTTTGCTCAAAATTCAAAGTTTTTGAGATTGCATTCTTGCTTTAAGCCAGTTCAAAATTCTCACAGTATTTATCCGAGCTTACAGACGCATCTCAAAGAAGAGCTTGTATGAGAACCCAATTTCGGATAATGCCCTCAGCTTATATTGAGGCCGATAAAGTAGAACCTCTCCTGATTTTCATTTCTGCCCATGTGCCTCTGACCACGAAGAAGACCAATGGCCACTATTTTTTTCTATGGCCATTATGTGACAGTATTCAATCTAGACTGAGCCACGTTATTCCACAGTCTGTGGAGTCAGATGAGAATCACATCTGTTTTCTTTTGGCAGATGTAAAACCCTGTGATTACATTTAGGGTTGCCTCCTTTATGTAGTTATCAATTTAATCCCCCTCCCCTTCCCTCCCCAATTACTTTGTCCCCTTTGATCCCTCTATTGGGGTCCCATTCCAATCAAATAGTGAATTTATAACAGAAGGTGGGATCTACGTATTGAATTGAATTGTGGGCCTATAGGAGTTCTTCGCTGATATTTTTTTAAATGAAATTTTGTAAATGTAATTTTGAAGTATTTATGTTTTATGTATTTTTTTTATCTGATGACGGAAACAGCCCTGAGCCTCCAGGAAAGGGTGGTGAATAAATCCAATGATAAATAAAATTAAGGAAAAGGTTTATGCCTGGCCAACCCACAACAATAGATCTGTCAGTTCTGTTTTTGTCTATGGAACTGATTTACTGCGTTTTATCTTGTTGCATATTTTCATTTTATTGGTTTGGTTCTTTTATTGGTTTGGTTTTATGCTACGTTGTTAAGGTGTGTGGCTATAACGCTTGATCAATATTTACATTTGATTTATGGTTTGAACATAATATGGCTTGAACATAACAATGAAGAAAGTAAGGAAGTTGTTGCAACATTTTGCTTCCAATTGAACTTCTGAAATATTTCCCTAGTCCCACAGTTGAGACTCTTTGTTACGAACTGGCTCTTTTCAGTACTGTATGCAGGGCAGAATATATGCAGGGTAGAACAGAAAGGTAGAATAGTATATATTCAGGGTAGAAAAAAAGGGACAGATTCTCAGTTGCTTTTTATAAATGAGTTTACAAACTATCAGGGAGGGTTACATGGAGATAAAATAAGAAATCCTTTCTTTCCTGTTACACATCTACATTACAGTACATTTGGTTACATCTTGGTACCTATCTGTGGTCTTGTGCTCATGGTCATGGTGGTGGTGCTGGTGCTGGTGTGCTCAAACTAAGGTCGTTTCCCCACTTACCATCTGCTGCACGCTACTCTCGCCAAGTAGTCCGGGGTCCTGCGGCACTCTCCACTACAGGGGCTGCAACAATGCAGCCGCCCCGAAGCTGCCGCTCTCGCGTCCCCTCAGCGTGTGTCATTCCTGGCGCTCCTCAAAACGGCATCTTTTGATGACCCCGCGCGGAAGCTTAGAGCCGAGTGGGTGGGGAAGCCGAGGAAGCGGCGCCTTCGAAGCATGACGCACGCTGAGAGTAAAGCACTTTCAGAAAGCAAAGGGTGATCGATGGTAAGTGGGGAAACGACCTAACAGAGTTAACTTTATAACTTCAGATGTACATACTCACTAATATGTAAGCCAGCGATTCCCAACCAGGGTTCCGAGGTACCCTGGGGTGCCATGAGCATGTCCCGGGGGTACCACAGCAATGCTGCCAGCCCCCCTCACTTTTGCGGTGTCTCCCGCCGGCACCAGCAAGGATATGGAGCTGGCCCAGAGGGGCAGGGCCTGCCACAAGGTCAGCAACCACTACAGTTTATCATCATCATCATCATCATCATCATCATCATCATCATCATCATCGGAATACTATGTTGTCAAGTTGCAAAAAACTAAGGGCAACCCCAGAGCCATGGGGTTTTCAAGGCGAGAGATGAGAAGGGTGGTTTCCCATTGCCCTCTGCTGCAAAACAGCTCTATTCTGGTGGTTTCCTCTCCAGATACTAACCCAGACTGACTCTGCTTAGCTTTCAAGCTCCGACAAGATCAGGTACACAGGACTATTCAGTCTGCTGCAACTTACCTAGGGGAAGATAATTCAGACAACAAATGCAAATCAACTGTCCTACCACAAGGTGGCAAGCAGGTCCTACCTGCTTGAGAGAATGAAGAAGAATGCTCAGCACAAGAGTACTCCTATCTCAGAGGTATCCAACTGTGATGATTCAGATGTTCATGGACTACAGTTCCCATCAGCCCATGCCAGCAGGTGCTGATGGGAATTGTAGTCCAGGGACATCTGAAGCGCCCGCTGGACACCCCTGTCCTATCTGAACCATTCTTCATGAATAATGAATGGTCAAACCATTCATCTTAACCAGGGGTCCCCAAACTACGGCCCGGGGACCAAATGTGGCCCCCTGAAGGCATTTATCCGGCCCGCCAGGCATGGCGGTGATGGCTCCATTCATGTGCAGTGGGGGCTCGAGGGAGAGGAGGAACCGGCCCCAACGGCTGTTGATTGCAGTTACATGATGGCACCCCCAAATCTCCATGAATTTTCTGACCCAGAGTTGGAAACCTTACACGTGGCAATGCCTGCTCCGCCCTTCCCTCTCAGCTACTCCATGTGTTGCTCTCAGGCTTTCTGTTCCGCCTCACTCCCATTGGCATCAGCCAGGCTGGCGAATCGCTCACTGGCTGCTAGGGAGGAAAGAACCCAGGAAGATACCTGATCCTGGGTTAGATGGCATGCTTCATTGGGAAAGTTCTGCTCTTTTTTTTTAACAGGGGAAGGTATTCCACAGCCTCCCCAACAATATTTGGAGCCCACCCTGTACTTGACATACTTTGGTCACTGTTCTAAAAATAGACCATGACAGAAAGGCTGAAAGGTGAAATCAAACATTTTACAATCATTTGTGCATGGGAATTTGTTCATAGTTTTTTTTAGTCCAGCCCTCCAACAGTCTGAGGGACAGTGAACTGGCCCCCTGTTTAAAATGTTTGGGGACCCCTGATCTTAACCAATTATCCGAGCAGTTTTCAAATTTTGTACCTGTACACAGTAAGCCATCTTTCCAAGCTGCAGAGGTTTATGAGGGAACACTCTCTTAGTTCTACTGGGGTACTTGTCCAGTCCAGAATCATAGTCCACAAGTAGTCCAAGGCCATGTAGAGCAATGTTCTAAGAACTTATACAAGGTAGGTAACTGATGGGCTCATTACAGTGGCTGGACACTAATTGATCCTATACTGGCTGCAGCCTTATATAGAGAGTTTTCCTACAGGTGTTGCTGCGTTCCCCGTAAGGCTTCTCCTCACAAGCTGAGTCGGTTCCCCTATTCGTGAGGAGAACTGAGGCCCAGATCTTGTGGTGACTTATCGGTCTCTCCTCACATTTCTTTGGCAGAGGGAAGGCCTTGGGCCACCAGGTGCATACTCCTGCACCTGGTCCATGCCTCAGCTCTAGCCTTTACCTTCTCTATTCCTGAGGTGTTTCAGCAGACTGCGGTGGGTCTGGCCATAAGTAGGCCCTGCTGGCTCAGGGTCCCTTTGGGAAAGTTAGTCTGGTAAAGTTCAGGAGCCACAAACCTTGGGAAGTCTTTCTTATTGGGAGGGTCTACCAAAGTGAGCCTTGGAGGGCAGGTTGTCTTCCTCCTCCAAGGACTCCTCTTCCCATGTTACAGCAGGGTAACGGGTTCAAAATATTTAAGCCAAAAAGCTCAAGCCGAACATGAATAAAATCAGAGAAATATTTTATTCAGCCAACAGACAGGCAAGCAAGGATTAGGGGAGCCACCCTTAAAATGGCTACTGTCTCTTACTTTTATAGGTTACATCAGAATAGCAGTAAAAAGAATACACCCCAAAGTTCATCATCATCAATCAATCATTTGAAAGGGTGGAGATCATCCCCTTACTTAAAACATTTGGGGCAAACTAGTGCCCTTATTGGAAGACGTCAGTACTCTGCTTTTGACGTCTCATGAATTTAGGCTCAACCTCCCCTTATCAGTTATTGTTTTCTACTGTCCTACTTTTCTAGACAAAGAACCTAAACATTTAGTCATGTTCTTGCTTTGTATCAGAAAAGAGCAGACTCATAGTGCCGGTTAAGGACAAGAAGACCTCAAAAACAACTTAGTTTATAATGCCAAGGCTTTTGCTGATCTGGCTCGTAACAGACGGCAGAGAGCAAAAGGCCTACTTTGGTTCATTTTTAATTGATCATAATTAAAGCATAAAATCATAAAGGCAATGTAATTAAAAAATATATCAGTATGGAAACTTAAAAGATTGTTCAATACTTGTTCTGCGCCTACACCCATGCTAACCCAGGGTGGTCCGTGATAGAGGGAGACAGAAAGCCAGCCAGGCAAGCAATTCCTGAAAACAGAAGCCATGTTTGTTCAGCTTTCATCAAGGAAATTCGAAAGCAGCTAATTGCATTCCACTCATATTCCAGCTTGTCTACATGCATATCTTGGTTGGCTTTAGATGCAGCCAATGCAATTTGAGTGAGAGAATCCTGATAAGTGATGAAGGAGAGTCTGTCCCTCCCTTGAATTAAGTCAGTTTCACATTCCTTTGTGTCTCAGGTCCCATGGTCATTTACACCTTCCTCCTTTGCAAAAGCAGAGTGGGAATCAGCCAAGTCCAGGTGTGTCATGCATGCTACAGCTTTCTTGGGGAAATGGCCTTTTGTTTAGGACAATACACCATGTGTCTGCCATCAACATGAGATTTAAGGTGTTTCACTGAAATTCACCGAAATTCCCTTCTGCTGTTCAACTCTCTTTCAACACTCTTTCCCAGGGAAAGGGGGCAGAGAAAGCACCAAGTGTCAGCAGCACAGAGATAAGTTTCTCTGAAGAGACAACCATTTCCACAAACTGCCAGGAGGGGTAAGATGGACCTATTGGCTGAACAAGAGCTAGGCAATGAAACATGTTAAGACATGCATTCAGAGGTGGGATCCAGCAGGTTCTCACCAGTTCCCAAGATTGGGTTACTAATTATTTGTGTGTGCCGAGAGGGGGTTACTAATTGGGTCTGCTTTTCCGTTAGAAATTCCATTCGGTCCAAAAATCATAAAGTCCTGTTGTTTCCTATGTGGCTGGTTAGCGAAGGTAGAAAACGGGATAATTCTCCCTGTTGGGCTGTTTTAGAAACATGTTTTAGAAATATGGTCAAGTTCCTTGTTTAAGGAAAGTATCCTCCTTTTGATTTCTAGAAACAAAATTAAGTATTTGAAAGTATTAAGTATTTGACAGGCAGTCAATTAGAGGAGAAGTAGTTGTTTCTGTTGGCAGTAGACGATAGGACTTGCTATAATGGGGTTTAAATTATGGACAGAAAGATACGAGCTGGAAATTGGGAACTTTGTTTTACAGTAAAGAGTTTTACAGTAACAGAGAAATTATTAATGCCCTCACGGAATGCCATCGCCACGCCCCAGGGTGCCCCGCTTCAGCCCCATTGGCCTTCTTTATCGCCACTGTTTGAATCCCACCACCATGGGAACCTGTTACTAAAATTTTTGGATCCCACCACTGCATGCATTCCATGAAAATAGGAGCCTACAGTCCCACAAAGGAGAAGTCTCCCAGACTCAGGATAAGTAACTTCCAGCCAGCAAGGGCAGGAATGGTTGAACAAGCTGAGAAACCTATTGAAATGCAGGGATCAAGTTCAACATTAGGATCAATGCTTGCTCCAAAGGTGTATCCAAGGGAGGGATGTGGAGGTAAAAGTCTGCAAAGTTAAGATTCAACCGGAGATTGTAACTTTTCATTTGTTTTCCTAGTTCTGCAATAGCCTATGTGTAGGACATTCCTTTTCCTTACATAATCTGCTCTGAGCTGTTACGATATAGTAAATAGAGTTCTTTTCCTGTTGACAAAAGCAGGCTGTTTAAAGACCTTCGCATGTGCTGAACTGTTTGAAGTACACATGCACATACAGAAACAGAGGGGGGAGCTGGATTTGTTTCCCCACTCCTCCACACACGTCCTGCTGGGTGGTCTTGGGCTAGTCACAGTTCTCTCAGAACTTTCTCAGCCCTAACCTGCCTCACAAGGTGCCTGTTGTGAGGAGAGGAAGGAAAAGGAGTTTGTAAGCCCAGGAGAAAAAGAGGGGTCTTCGTATTTGTTTGACTCAAACCCATACTCCTTTTTAACCATTTTTCTCAATAAGCAATGAAGGAGAGGACAATGATTTTGTCTTCTCTTATTGCCTGCTTTTGTGTCTCTGTTGACCTGGCCATGTACAAAGCTCCATCTTCTCCTGGGGGCATCATCCCTATGATGGGTCCTGAACTGAGTTTTGGGTAGGAGTTTTGGGTAGGGGCCTGCCTTCCCAAGAGAACAGAGACAGCCATGTGGTGTGCCCAGACTTCTTTATTTGTGCATACATGATTAAGCATAGATGTTTGCCAAAGGAAATTTGATCCCTAGATTACAAGAGTCACAGAGCTTCTCTGGGCCATTCCTCAATCCCTTTATACTGCTGAGGGTATACTTTTCCTTTGTTTCTCCTTTGTTGTGTTTTTCAGGCCTGCGGGGTGACACCAGAGAGTGACATGGTGACTTTGGGTGACATGTGTGCTGCCTGGTGCTCCCATGCATTGACTGGCTTATTCCATGTATGGTAAATGTATGGAGACCATTGGCATGCCTTGCCATGACTTGGTGGAGCCATCATAGGCTTCTGTGGCAGTGGTGTACCACCCATTGGGCAACGTGGGCAGTTGCCCAAGGTGCAGAAATCGTTAGTCATGTAAGGGTGCCTGATTTCTAAGCCCCACCTACTCTGGCTAAGTCCCGCCCACTCTGTATAGTGGCACACAAGCCACTAGAGGCAGAGCAGGAGGATGGGGAGCTCCACCTCCGGTGAACTTGGGCTGCTGGGGCCGTCTGGGAAGGGGGGCATCAATGAGGGGCATCAAACTCAGGTTTTGCCCAGGGTGCCAGTTTGCCTAGGTATGCCACTGTTCTGTGGTGTTTCTGGGCATTAAGCTATTCTTTCTGAACATTACGCTATCTAATGTTTTTAAAATGGAACTTTTTGTGGGGAATCTGTTTTTGTCCCTGAAGAGCATCTAAATTTGCAGCACACAATTTGAATGCCAGATTTGCTACTGTTTACTCGACAGGACTCTTGATTTTTTAAAAATATAGCACAATTGCCTCAAATCGAAATGCAGAAATGCTTGCTTTTCTGCATCATCACAAAGAACAGAAATCAATCACCTAATTAATTTTTCTTGTCGTTCAGCTATGAACAGTGCCTTCCCAAAATGGTTAAACCCAGTGGTGGGATTCAGATAATTTAACCACCGGTTCTGGTGGTGGGATTCAAATAATTTAACAACTGGTTATTTACAAGCACCATTTTAACAACCAGTTCTGCCAAAGTGGTGCAAACCTGCTGAATCCCAGACCACAGACCACAGCCACGCAGCCTGCAAAATCCCCAGCCGGTTGATCCCATCCATGAAAACCTTTGACAATACCTTCTGAATGGATTTGAAGTCAATGCATTTAGAAGGGTATCAGCGCATGGGACTGGCCTATAAAGCACAGGAACCCAGGTGAAAAAGGCATAAGCCCATGGAACTCAGATTAAAGAAAGAAACTGTAAATGGGCTAACAGGTGTACACGTCATTGACACGCGGCAGTCGCGGCCAGCGGAGGGCGGGTCTCTATTTTGATTGGCTGGCACGTATACACGTGTAAACATCATCGTCATCAAAACGTTTCATTTTCCACCTCCTATGTTCCCCGCAACCCAGTTTTCACTTTAAAAGCCAAGTTCGCACACTCAGCAGCACTCTGCCGTGAATGGCTGGTGCAAAGCTGTGGAGCTCAAGCAGTAAAAGCGATGTTGGAACGTCGCCCTGTGCACACGTCTCAACTTCCTTAAAAAATGGAGAAGCCTGTTGCCTGATTACTCGGAGGGCTGAACGTCACAGAATCAACTTCGCGCAAACATGCCCAAGTTTTCCACCACCCCGCGGCAAGCGCGGCGTTTTGAGAAAAGTTGCTGTTTTAAGAGGAGCTAATTTGGCGCGCACTAAGGAGGTGGGAGAGCAGCAGATTCGGGGTGGCTGCGCTACGGCCGCTGGTGCGGTGGGGAGCACAGAGGATCCCCGGGTCTTTTCACGAGGTTACCCCACAGCATATGGTGAGTGGGGAAAGGCCCCATGTGGGGCTATGAACAACATAAAACAGTATTTTAAATGCTTTATTATTTTTGTCCACTGCTACAGGTAAGAATTCATTTCATAGAAGACATTACTTTACAAGCCACTTCTAGGGAATTATGCTTAGGAATACAAACCCATATGTAATTAAAATAACAAGGGAAAGTCAACAGAATATTTTGCAACATGCACATATGAAAGTGGGGTTATACACTTCTGGTTATGATTGTAAACGGGCAAAGCTTGTTGATTTTTTTCCAATTGCACTCTGTAAATCTCATGAGCAAGCAATATATTGCTTTGCACAATGGTGGAGATAAAAGGAAGCCTGTGCAAGGCGATTGTAAAATAAATTTTATGTGAAAACCAGGGCTCAGGTTATAATATTTAAGAGACATATTTCGACAATCTGTGAAAAATCAATTTTAGAGACCTATTAAGTTTTGCAGTCTGAAGTGCGAAGAGTTGATGAGAGAAGTGGGCATGCCAAACGTACCGTATTGATGTGGGTCTGTCTTTTTTAATACTAGTGGAAAATCCTAAAACAAAATTTCAGTGCCACTTGGGAAATCCCCAACACTCGCCAGAAATAAGCTCGAGACCAAATGGTCTTCTGCACATGTTTGATCTCTTCAAGTCGAGCGTACATTACCTTGGGGTCAGATTCTCAGTGGTGCACATGTTTCCCATTCTTCAGAACTCGTTGCGCTTCAGATCCGAGAAGCTCAGCAGTTTCTGAGAGTGGGCAAAGTGTGTTGGATATAACAGAAATGAAAACGGAAAGGGAGGTCTGGAGGTTTTGCAGTCTAGGCCTCTGTCTTGTCATCTACCTCTATTTAAGCTGTGCCCTCTAACTAAATCTGCACATGTACAAATATCTTTTAAGCTGTTTTATGAGAAGAAAAAGGTGCATGGCGTCTAGGTTGGCCAACCTCCAGGAGGGGCTTGGAGATTTCCCACAATTCCAGTTGATCTCCAGAGATCGTTTCCCTGGAGGAAATGGCTGCCTTGGAGAGTGGACTGAATAGCATTGTACCTTTCTGAGATCCCTCCCTCCTCCAACCCCTCCCCCTCCAGGTGCCATCCCAAAAATCTCCAGGTATTTCTCCATTCAGAGCTGGAAACCCCAATGGTGTCACTGAGGATGTCCTCACTGCCTTGTTGATGGACAGAGAAGGAAGATGTGAACAGATAGACTTCCCAAGACAAGATGAGTTTGAAGAGGTGAGCATAAAGGACCTCGCTTTTAAAGAAGTGGCCCAAACTTAGGCCCCTTCCGCACACGCAAAATAATGCGTTTTCAAACCCCTTTCACAAGTGTTTGCAAGTGGATTTTGCCATTCCGCACAGCTTCAAAGAGCACTGAAAGCAGTTTGAAAGTGCATTATTCTGCATGTGCGGAATGAGCCTTAGAAACGTTAATGAATAAAACAGAATAACTTTGCTTCTTTTAACACTATAGGATTTTCTATAGCTCTGTCAAGAGAATGCATATTTAAGCACTGAGCAATTAAGGGGAGACAACCGTGCCGCTGAAAAGGATGCTCTGACTTTTGTTGTGTCGGATAAAGAACAGGAATGGGCGATCAGCTACGACCTTTGGGTAAATTCTCGCACTCACTGGAACAACCTCTACACCTGTGGCTGCTGCAGCTTCTGTACCTTCCTCATTGACTTCTATAAAAGCTTGATGTATGACCTTGGATACAACCAGTGAACTCTTTGACATGCCGGATAAATCAGCCTTCCCTGGTGTGAAAACATCTGTCATTCCCATGTTTCCTAAAGTTCCCCCGAGCGCATATTTTCCTTCCAGTTTGAATTTGGGCAGGTAAACTTCTATCTTCTCCTCTTTCATGTTTGATGAGCGAGTCCACTCTTGCACCTTGTCGTAGGAGAGGCCCTTCACAACCTGTCCAGTAAAAAAGAGGGACACCACAGAAGCATGAAGTTAAAGGGTCTCTAACAGTACAGTCCGCAGGGGTGGGGAAAAGGCTACGGAGCTGGCATGATCCCACTGCTGGCATTGTTGCCAGTCCAGGTGCTGTAAGTGGCACCTACGCCACTGACATGGGCACTAATGCTGGTGGGGGGACACCACGCAGCTCTGCATCACCTGAAGGCAAAAACTGTTGCTACGCTGGTGTGCCTCTGTTATGGGGACATTCCTGGAGGAGGAGCCAACTTTAGTCGGCTTTCTGTAGTGGTTAAGAACTGGCGGACTCTAATCTGGAGAAGTGGGTTTGATTCCCCGCTCCTCCACACGAGCGGTGGACTCTTATCTGGTGAACCAGACTTGTTTTCCTGCTCCTTCACGTGGAGACTGCTGGGCGGGCTTGGGCCAGTCACAGTTCTCTGAGAACTCTCTCAGCCCCACCTACCTCACAAGGTGCCTGTTGTGGGGAGAGGAAGGGAAAAGGAGTTTATAAGCTGCCTTGAGACTCCTTACAGGAGAGAAAGGCCGGATACAAATCCAAACTCTTCTTCTTTCAGCCCAGGAATGCCCCCCTCAGCTCCTGGAGATGTACCACCAAAACCTATGCACAGCCCATTGGAAAACAATGGTGTGTTTGGGGCAGTGGTGTGATCCAAAAAATTTAGTAACAAGTTCCCCTGGTGGTGGGATTCAAACTGTGGTGTAACGCCAATGGGGCTGGGCGGGGCACAACGGGGGCGTGGCTGGGCATTCTGGGGGTGGGGCATTCCTGGGCGGGGCTGTGGTAAGGACTCAGCCGCTGCACCAGTCCTTGGGCGGGAAACGAATGCACGCAGGCGCAGGCTGCCGCGCACGCCGGTGAACCTCCAGCTAGACTGCTTCAAGTTCTGCGCGCTACTGCTGAGAGGAGGGGCGTCAGTAAAACAGAAGTCGCATGGCAAAATCCCCAATTAGTAACCCCCTCTCGGCACACACAAATAATTAGTAACCTACTCTCGGGAACCTGTGAGAACCTGCCGGATCCCACCTCTGGTTTGGGGGTTTTGCTGAGTTTATGGTTTTCTCATCTCGGCCATGCCTCCCCATTCCTCTTTGGAGGCGGCATGGCTATGCTGCCCCTGGCTGACGCAAAACGGCTTCCCTGTGGATTGCACTGCAAGGCGGGATGGGTAGCACTCGGCATTCATTAAAGACCAATTAAAATGTATTGTTTGGGAACTAGGGAATCATTTGCAGTGAAACTTTTGCTTGGAAGAAATGCTCTGATACAGTTCTTACATTCGGGGTTGCAAAAGCATTGCTTTCTTGAAAAAATATTCACTGAACACGCTAAATATTTAGTGTCACAGTTAAACAAATACATTTGAAGAGAGCAGCTGGAAGCATAGAAAAAGCAGGAAAATAATAGCAGTTCATTGTTTATGTACTTTGGGATTCTTTCATCTTTGTTGTCTGTAGCAGGACGGGAAAGCCAAATTTCTGCACAGAGCACCAAATGTATTTAAATAACTGACTTACTTTTACAATGTCTAATATTATAAAATTAAAAAAAACTGCATAACATGGGAAAGTCTTTTGAGTATAGAATCAATTCAGGTCAATTCCTTGGTTCTACAACTTCTATTGAAAACAGGAGAGGGGGATTGAGTTGCATTTCTAATGTATCCGTTCTCCTGCAAATCGGGTAATCAGAAATACACGAGTGGCTAATCTGCATTACAAAGCCAATTAACAGTGATATGTTAACAACTTCAGAAATCAAATCACATTACCTGGTCCAAACCTCCTTTGTCCTCAGGAAGCAAAATGATCATGCTGAGATCCTTGTTGTCGTAGGGCAGCTCAAGCAGTTTAATTTTGGGGTTTTTTATTTCAGCCCAATTAAATTTATGTTTCTGGTACATCATGGGGACCTTCTTGCTCTGATTCTGTAATAAACAAAGCAACCACTGTGTTGGGGGTCTGCTACAAGGACAATCATAATGCAGTTAAGGAACAGTTTGACATTTCCTCTAAAGAGCAAAATGACATCAGTGCAGCCTAGCTCAGTGGTGGCGAACCTATGGCACGGGTGCCAGAGGTGGCACTCAGAGCCCTCTCTGTGGGCACGTGCGCACAGAGTTTGTCATGTGGGGGGGGGAATTCACCCACACACACACACACATCTAGACTGGCCTGGGTTGCTGGACTTGATGCGAGTGCACCTCAGCAAGCAGGGAGGGTGGCGGGCCTGGTGCCTGTGCTCCAGATGGCTGCTGCCCCCGGGGGGGGGGGGGCAGAGGCAGCAGAGATGCTAGAGAGGCACAGAGCGGCACAACATGTGGGACTTGCTGGAGGCTACAGCAGGCTGACCCTGCTCAAGGGGGTTATTCAGGTTAAATTGCCGTGTTGGCACTTTGCGATAAATAAGTGGGTTTTGGGTTGCAATTTGGGCACTCGGTCTCGAAAAGGTTCGCCATCACTGGCCTAGCTGCTTCCAGAGCGTGTTCTTTGCTTTGTGCAAGTGGTTTGAATTAAATAAATAACTGAACAACGAGATTACCAACGTCTCCCCAATGTCCCAAGAGTCAGGGCTCCTTTCAATATAAGGAGTTGTGATTTCACTAAGGAGGATGGGTCTTTTTCTGCCTCTGCAATACTATGATGGGAGAATTTCTCATTTCCCCAGAGTCAAGAATGACGCAGCATTGGAAGAAGAGAAAGGGACTGTGAAGCCAGTGACTGACAAAAACGACCCTTGGTGGTTGTGAACGCAAGATTTCTCCATGTCCACAGCTTGTGAAATTCAGGATCACATAAATGCAACTCTAAGCACAAAACTGACTTTCCACAGAGAGGAAGGGGACCCAAACACTTTTTTCCAGCAACATTCCACAGGTCAGAAGGTTCCTGACCAACAGTGGAAGAACACATTTGGCTGCTTGGTGCATCCAGCATCGCTGCACGATTTCTCTGTTCCTCATGCCTCATGTAAAATTTCAGTCCCCTGCCTTCTCCCAGCTTATTCAGTCTTGTAGTATACTTACATACCTCTGGGACTGAAGGTACATTAGATAATACACTACCTCCAAACCTACCAGTAGTAGCTCCTTTAGAATCTCACCTTGGAGTAGATAATCAACACAATTTACAGCACACTCTCATGCAGAGTTATTTCAGTCAAAGCCTATTGAAATGAATGGGCTTAGGTGGGAGTCATTCTTCTTAGGATTGTATTGGTAGCTAGTTAACTCTCCCAGCTGATATAATGTGTTGCTTGGCCAGTGCCAAAACATAAATCCAGTCTCTGTCCCATCATATCCAAGAGGCTACATATTATGTTGGGTACTGAAAATTATCTTGGTCAGCAAGTTTCCAGCTATGCCATACCTCACTTATCCAAAATGGCTTTTCCTGTGTGTTGGTTTTGTTAAATGCTCTTTGCCACTTTCCTTGAAAATATATGGCATTCACCAAGATCAAGGCAGCTGATTCATCAATAGCACCAGGAGCAAAGAGGCCCTTGATTTTATCTTTTGGAAAGAGAACACGGGGAGGGGGGGGGGGGAGAGAGAAATGGTTTAGATCATTTTTCATCATTCACTCGTGGAATATTTAGCAGGATTGCAATGAACATGGCAATTCCATTTGTGCAGGGAAACCCAGCCTACTATATTGCAGCGCTTACCAACTCTATATATAGGAGAGCCTACACGCTGGCTAGATTTAACATTATGCCATCCCCGCTCCATAGAGGAAGACTCAAGGGTCTACCAAACGATAAGAGGCTTTGCCCCTGCAGCCCAGGGCAGTTGGATTCCATTGCGCACATTCTCCTCCACTGCCCACTTTACCAGAATCCAAGATCCAGCTTATTATTACAAATCATTGACTCTATGAAAACCCTGACAGAGCTTGATAAAGTAAATATGCTCTTAAACTGTAATGACCTTGACTGTTGTCTCGCAGTGGCAAAGTTTCTGGCTGAGGTTTGCGAACTGAACTTATGATCCAGTGTGAAGTTTTTATCTAGTAATTTTAACTGTATTTATATTGCATGTTCTGTATGCCAATAAAGGCTTATTGAATTAAAAAAATTTGCAGGATTGGAGAGGAATATATAATATTTTAAAATGATCCAAAATGAGACGTAAGCTTCAAAGAACCTGAAATGCATCTATTTTCATAACCTGGTCTGCTTTTTCATGGCAAAACTGTACTGTTGTTAGCACAGGGAATACTCCAATGCAGCTGGGAGTTCTTCACGGCTCCTGGTGCTGCACCATGTCTGCCATGCTGTTGGAAACAAGTCCCGGAAACTTTTAATGACGTGGAAGTAAATACGTCTATTAAGTCTCTATTAAAGGGACAAGAGGCATTGCCTTTGCTCCACGGCTTTGAAAAATTGCCAAAGTTGAGGATCTTTTGAAATGCCCCTATGTTTCTCTGGTGGCTTCTGCTGTCGTGAAAAACACCACGGCATCTCTGGCCTGCTCCACCAATCAACAGGTGGTGGGCGGCCACCAAACAACAGGCGCTGAGAATTGGTGCCCTCCCCCCATCTAAAATCCATGCGTGTGATAAGAGACATGGTTTTCATTGTAGTGGAAGGAAAACCACAGAGGTAGAAACCTTGGTTTTTATACAGAAAAGCAGGGTGTGCAGGCGCTGCCAACAGGAGGGCGGCAAGTCTCTCTCACACACAAGGATTTTTGACGGGGTGGAGGGCAGTGATTCTCTCATGCATGCAAAGATTTTTGACAGAGGGAGGTGGAGGGCAGTGATTCTCTCACGTGTGAAAGGATTTTCGATGGGGGGGTGGAGGGCGCCGATTCTCTGACACACAGAGGGGGTGGAGGGCGCCGATTCTCAGTGTCTGTTTTCTGTTCAGAGTCATTTAAACTTAAAGCGGGGGGGGGGGGGATGGGAGGAGAATCAGCCAGTCAGAATGCGGGAAATGGAGCTCTTCCACTCATGAGTGGTAGAGATTGTGGAAGAGCTCGTGGCGCAAATGGAAAAGCACCAGGCTCGTGAAGAAGGAGTCAAGATTCCTGAGAAGAGCCAGAGAGCTGCGAAGAGTTAGAAGCAGGGCAAAAAGCACTGCAGCTGGTAAGCTCCTGGATCTACCATGGAGCATTTTGACAGTGAAAAATCAGCTCTGGAGGGAAATGTTGCCCAGTTTTAAACTTGGCTGATCCAAATCATGTGAGAAAATTTACTGGTATGGATCCAATCATCTTCAGACTTTGCAAAGTGCGACATACACGCTTTGCCTTATTTCTGCAGCCCACTAGACCCTCAGGAAGAGCAAAAGAGGCAGGGTGGCAGGGAACTCTCGCCCTTTCCACATGGGCCAATAAACACGGGTGTAGGATGCTTAAAAACCCTTTTTTTTGGGGGGGGGGGGTTATTTCCCCAGACCCATTTTTTTTGAAAATTGCTAAACTAGCAAAAAGAATTTTTAATCCCGGGTTGCAACCGCTCGCAAGTAAACAACCAGGCAGGAAGCATCATATCCACCTCCCTTTTCCTTTAAAAAAATGTTTGCAGCTTGCATCTGCGTAGCTATGCAGGTGCAAATGATCATATTGTGGGACATCAGCATGACTGTGGGGGTTCATTTGTGCATGCCTGCATAATTATGCATGGGTGGGAAGTAATAAAAAAATAGACATGCTTCCATGCGAAGACGCGATAGCAATCCGGATTGTTTCTGTGGGCTCCAATTGCTGTCTGCACAGACGCATGTGAACGTGACAACAGGAAAACGGGTTCTTTTATCCCATTATACATTTGCTGTGCAGAAGGGGCCTCAGAAATGCATGGGGTAAATGTGTGGTACTTGCTGCCCACTTTTCCACCAGTTTGTCGGATGTCTAAATGGTCCTGCTAATGAATAAGTTAAATTAGCTGGTGTCCTCTTACTGTTTGTTCGCTTTTCAACCCAGGCATTGATCTTCTTTCTTGTTTCCTCAAGAGCATGCTGAAAATCAACTCTTTCCAGCTCAGCACCATATAGCTCCTTCGTGCATCGTAAATATTGCTGCGCATAAAGGGGACAAGTTTTAAATTACTGATCATTTTATTGCTTCAGCACAACCGTAGTAAACAATACAGCACAAAGAAGGGAAGTACAATAATACTAATACTAATTACAATAAAAATATCAGCATCTGTGGCACAAACCAGCTGAGGTCGACCCAGTGGTAATTGGCATGCTGGGCGCCATTCCAAAAACACTAGGGCAGCACTTGAAACATCTTGAAAATCAACAAAATTAACATCTATCAGATTCAACACAACTATCACATAGTTGATAAATAGTACTACAAATTAACATAACCCTGACAGTAAATCTAAATCTATAAAATCCATAGAATCATATAAGATATAATCGACCATAACTACATTATCTTATTAATTTAATTTACTTCAATACTCTTGACTATATCTTAATAACTGATGCTACATACTTTGCCATTTTCATTATAATCCATCTGCCCTTATCTGCCGATAACACAACTAGTTTATTTTGCTCTGATCTCCATGGCAAACACTGTAAAAAATTTGTAAGGAACTTCTCCCAAAAAGTCACGGATCTTGGACACTAAAACAGTAGCGAACCCTGCATTAGTGGAACTATGCCAGGAAGAAGTCTTCAAGAGATTTATGATCACAACAGCACGATCATCAAGTGGGATCTTATTATAGCAACCCTTCACTACTGCCAACTGTAAATTATCTTAGACTGAATATAATATGGACATGATATATAGTATAACCATAACTTAAGCTATATCTAAAAAGAACCCACCAATTTGGCGATTTTTGAAAATCCCGGGCTAAGGGAAATATCACGGGGCAACACCAGGGCAGGCCCACACCAGGAATCATGCGGAAAACTTGCACAAACCAGGCAGTGGTGGGATTCAGCAGGTTCACACAACTTCGGCAGAACCAGTTGTTAAAATGTTGCTTGCAAACAACTAGTTGTTCAATTATTTGAATCCCACCACCGGAACCGGTTGTTAAATTATTTGAATCCCACCACTGAAACCAGGATATTTCACTTGCCCATCCCGGGACATTTGGACCGGGCAGAAACGGCCCTTAAGTGCTACTGAAACCAAAGTGGCCAATTGCTTTCACAAAAGTCCCCTTGCTTTCAATGGGGCTTAGTTCTAACTTCAGCCAGATCAAAAATTGCATTCATTAAAAAAACACAGCATTGATACCAAAATCGTGAATTCTCTGCAATGTATTAATCAGTTATGAATAGCAACAGAGAGAAGTGGAAGCGTGGCTCCTTACCTGCTCGAATTCAAACCGCTTTGCTCCATATATCCTATTGGCTACACTCAGGGCATAGTTTTTGGTGTGAGTGTTAATGGCAGACAAGAGTGTCTTGAACTGGGAGTGAGGTCCTCCAGGTTTGTCGCACACGGCTCCTGCACCCTTCAAAAACCCAACGATAGTTCAACTTAGTCTGTGTCTAACGAAAACAGCTCACCCTAAACAAATCTATTTTCCGCATGCTTTTTAAAAGGCTGCTAATTTTTTTTGCCTGATGGTATTTGATTATATATTGCACAAGGCCCCAAACCCTTAACCCAAATCCAAAGATAGGAAATAATTTCTGGTCATGGTTGCCAACTGCCTGGCAAAAAACCTCTTGTCCCTTTAATAGAGACTTAACAGAAGAAGAAGAAGAAGAAGAAGAAGAAGAAGAAGAAGAAGAAGAAGAAGAAGAAGAAGAAGAAGAAGAAGAAGAAGAAGAAGAAGAAGAAGAAGAAGAAGAAGAAGAAGAAGAAGAAAGGAAGAGGAGGAGGAGGAGAAGGAGAAGGAGAAGGAGAAGGAGAAGGAGAAGGAGGAGGAGGAGGAGAAGGAGGAGGAGGAGGAGGAGGAGGAGAAGGAGAAGGAGAAGGAGAAGAAGAAGAAGAAGAAGAAGAGGAGGAGGAGAAGGAGGAGTTTGGATTGATATCCCCCCTTTCTCTCCTGCAGGAGACTCAAAGGGGCTTACACTCTCCTTGCCCTTCCCCCCTCACAACAAACACCCTGTGAGGGAGACTTATTTACTTTCACATCATTAAAAGTTTCCGGGACTCGTTTCCACACATCAGCCTCTGTTAAAGGGAGAGGACATCTTCCTTTTTTACCATGTTCTCTGTGGGTTCACACAGATAAATACACACGGTAAGAAAGAAAAATGTCCTACCCTACACATATACTTACATACACATCCACCCACCCACCAACCCACACGCATGCGCACCTGTGCGCGCCCGCACACACACACAGAAATGTTCATCAAATATGACCAGTATTTTTGTCTAAACCATTTGGCAACTCAGTTCAGTGACAAATAGTACCCTTACAGGAGAATCGCCCTTTCCAGATCCAGTGATCTTATCAATGTGAAGGACCTGCAACATAAAACAAAGAACGATGGCTTAAACTTGTGATCTATACATTTGCGTCATCTTCTCTCAGCCCAACTAAGTTCAATTAGGTTTTTGCCAGGGTAGAAGACTAATTTTTTTAGAACAAGCAAATCAGTTGACTAAGAAGTTGACGAAGTGGTATCCAGATAATGCAACATAAGGTTTCATGGTCAGGTGTCTGCCAAATGTATTGATTGTTTTTTAGTTCACTTAAAGCCACAACCAGCTAGCTCTGTGCCTGAGATCTGTCACTGTCGTAAGCCCCTGACCTCTTTGCTGTTCCTGTTAACTCTCCTGCCTTATTAGAGATGATGCTAATACCGTACTTCCACAATTATATGCACAGTTGCCTTGTCCTACTCAATAACTTGTGTGCAGCTGTTTCATCATCAATGTATTTGTCAAACAACACTCTGCAACACAGAAGATTTTGAAACATGTTCTAGATATTATAGAGATCAGGACTCGTGTGTGGGTTGTCTTTCAGAGAAGCCTGGCTACCATTATTAATCTTTTCATCAAAGATCCTTGATAATCCTCCTAAGAATCTTGGAGGACTTGGAACACAGCTCCAATATTGTTGCTTTTTTGCTGAGTCTGGGGCTTTTCCTTCCCCCCTCACTTATTTTAGCTAAAACGTTCATGCTAAAGTAATGGTGGACCATTTCCATGTTGCAAAGCGAATGCCCATTTGATGCTTTCTTTGCTGTGAACGTTTTCTTTTCAATATGTATTCTTACACCCAAGCAACTCCCTGCAGTCTGATACAATCACAAACATTAATATTCCAATGTTCTATAAATAAAATCTGATTTCTAATACTTTTTGCACATATATTATAGGCATTTTAAGAGTCTTTGGCTCATTCCGCACATGCAGAATAATGCACTTTCAAACTGCTTTCACTGCTCTTTGAAGCTGTGCGGAATAGCAAAATCCGCTTGCAAACAGTTGTGAAAGTGGTTTGAAAACCACTTAAAACTGAATCCAGCAAAGACGGAAATCCTTTGGCTTGGTCGCCGGGGGCGGGGGGCAGAGGGCTTTCAGCCGCCGGTGTGGGAGGGGGCCTCATTGGCACCGGCCCCCTCGGTCCGCAGCCTGGGGGTCCACCTGGATTCGTCTCTTTCTATGGAGACCCAGGTGGCCCATGTAACCCGGGTTGCGTTTTTCCATCTTCGCCAGGCCCGGTGGCTGGCCCCCTTCCTCTCCCAGGCGGATCTGGCCACAGTGATTCATGCAACGGTCACCTCCAGATTAGACTATTGCAACTCGCTCTACGCGGGCCTACCCTTGAGGATAATCCGGAAATTGAAACTGGTCCAGCATGCGGCGGCTCGTTTGCTCACGGGCGGTGCCTCTAGAGATCATATCACGCCCGTGTTGCACCGCTTGCACTGGCTCCCAGTTGAATTCCGAATCGTCTTCAAGGTATTGGTGTTAACCTTTAAGGCCTTACGCAGTCTGGGACCCTCGTACCTTAGGGACCGTCTGGCCCCATATGTCCCACGTCGGTCTCTGCGCTCGGCAGAGGCCAATTTACTGGAGATCCCCGCCCCCTCTATGATGCGGCTGGCCTCCACGAGGGCCAGGGCTTTTACAGCCCTGGCCCCTGCCTGGTGGAATGCTCTTCCTCCAGCTGTCCGGGCCCTGTGGGACCTACATGAGTTCCGCAGGGCCTGTAAGACTGAGTTATTCCGCCGGGCTTTTGGGGAGGCCAGCTGCTGATAGGTGCCCATCAACAACTGAGATCCGCTGTTCCCCTCTCAGAGGAACTAGAGGAGTTATGGGTTGAACGCCATCTGTTTTAAATGATTATGGTCTGTAGCGCTGCATTTTAACTGATATTAGTTTTTAGTATTTTTATCTTATTTATCCACTTGTTGTATTTATGTTGTAAACCGCCCTGAGCCCTCCGGGGGAGGGCGGTATAAAAGTGGAACCAATAAATAAATAAATAAATAAATAAAACGCATTATTTTGCGTGTGCGGAAGGGGCCTTCGAGTCTTTCATGTCTTAGAATTCTCGGAAAGTGAGTGGGTTAAAGGCCACTCAGGAAGAAGAGAAATCATCAAGAAATTGCATATGATTGAGGGGAATAGCATGATAAAAGTTTCTCCGCCCCATGCCCACATGGATAGAGTACCAGTGGAAAGAACAGTCCAATGTTTCCCATTTAGCTGAGATAATATGAAAATGGGGTGCTGTGTGGTTTCCGGGCTGTATGGCCGTGTTCTAGCAGCATTCTCTCCTGACGTTTCGCCTGCATCTGTGGCTGGCATCTTCAGAGGATCTTCTGAAGATGCCAGCCACAGATGCAGGCGAAACATCAGGAGAGAATGCTGCTAGAACACGGCCATACAGCCCGGAAACCACACAGCACCCCAGTGATTCCGGCCATGAAAGCCTTCGACAATAATATGCAAATGGATCCTTAGTATAATACTCCAATCTGTTCAATGGGGCACATTGATGGTGGGGGAAGGAGTGACTGGAAGTGAGTCCTGCACAGTGATTGGCCACTCATACCACTCAGGGGTCACCAGCTTCGGAATGTCTCTCTGCCCTGCAAGCTGCCACAACCAGCATCATACCAACAGCCTCGGCCCACAGACCTACCTTTTCCATCTGGGCAGCAGTGTTTTTTTTAGCTCCATAAAGCACCATGCTCAAAGCTGCTGAAACACTGAATGGGGAGGTGATGACATTTTGTTTTGGATTCTCTTTGTGCAACATTTTGAGAACATCCACAGCAAATCTGGTATTAGAGTCAACAAGGCTGCCCATGGTGGGACTGATGATCCCTGGGGAAAAAAGGATCAGATTAGTCACTTTTGTAGACATTATTCTTCCATCTTTTAAAACAAAAGGTGTAGGATAAATGAGGGTTCAAATTTTTGGAAGAAGGGTTCAAAAAATGATAATCAGGAGATCAGTCAGCCACAGTTTGGCAGCAAAGTGTACATACAACTGTAAAATTAATATACAAAGATTAAGATTCGTAGTCTTACTGTTCTGTAATTAATTGTACCTAAAGGTTATTAAAAGTCTGCAGTATCTGCTTATGTACAAAGACCTGCAATTACCACATTTCAAATTCCAATGAACCAAAACGTATTTTGTATACTTTGGTAACATTGTGCTTACCGCATAGGATTAGAATAATAAACCTCATCGTGTATCAGACGTGTTACTTGCGCTGTATTCAGATGAAGGACAACACCGAAAGTATATGGGGAAATTATTTTAATGCATCAGCAGCCTCTCGAGTCAGTGTTGTGAAATGCAAAATTGGAAGTTCCCTGGAAGAAAAGAAGATTTAATTATTTTTTTCAGTTTTAATATTCACTCTTGGATTCGAATCTGATTTATGCAGAGTCAGACCATTGGCTGTCCTAGCTCAGTATCATGTCATTTTACTGACAATGGCTTTCAAAGCCCTAATCTGGGAGATTCCTGCAGAGAAAAGTCTTCCCCAACACATCCTGCCAGAATCCCCTTTCAAGGAGGTTTTTTTCACACAATAGACCTTTATTGGCATAGGGCAGTGGTGGCGAACCTTTGGCACTCCAGATGTTATGGACTACAATTCCCATCAGCCCCTGCCAATTGGCCATGCTGGCAGGGGCTGATGGGAATTGTAGTCCATAACATCTGGAGTGCCAAAGTTTCGCCACCCCGGGCATAGGGTATACAAGCTTGAATATAGACCGTTATTAAATTTAAAAGAGTTGTACATGCCGTCTATGCGTAATTTTACATACTGAAATCACACTTCATTTATAAAAATATAATAAAGATTAAAAAAAATTGACCATTCCATTGTACACGGAATTGTGAACAGATATAGTTCAACTACACTTAAAAGGCAGGATTAAGATATTTCTAGCCATTCGTTATTCACAGCCTATTTCCTAAAAAGGTATAACCTTCCCCAGGATCTATAAATGGTATATACTAATTAATGCAATAAATTTAATTAAATTTCCATTAAAATACAATAAATAACAATGAGCTCCTTGTATACACCGTCTATAATAACCCAGGAGTACCAGAGGTATGGAGTATTTCACATTGAAATATAAGGTTTTCTTTAAATGCTCTGCCACTGAGTCATGACCCACACCACGTGTTATCACCAATTACTTTCTACCAGCTAAATTCTGAGCAGAAAGACATTACTAAGCACAATAATCTGAAATTAAAACAGAGGTGGAAGAAGTGGAAAAGCTTGTTTTACCCAGCTGTTGTACGTCCGTCTGTGCTGACAGACTTCCCTCCTGAAGAATGAATGCTTTTGCTCTTTCCAGCTTCCTTTATATATTCACCAACATTCGCAATATCTGTAGCAATATTGTAGGTCTTCTGCTCGTAAATACTACCCCAGTGACGTGTGACACTTGTTTGGACCTTGTTTCCCATCTGTCCATATGTCACAACAGACACTGTATACTCAACCCATCATATATTTGCGGAGGAACTTCATATTGCGGAGGAACTGGTTGAGTTCCTAAGCAAAAAATCACTCAGTTTGTGAGGTCCTTTTAAAAACTGGCAAAGAATGGCAGATGTTAGCAAACACTTCAAGTGACTGGATCAACCTGCAGCTGTAAACTGTGATGCACCTAATACACTTTGGTGACCTTCTATGTATACAGATTATTCCTGAAAATACAAAACATAGGCTGATTCCACACGGGCCAAAAACAGCAGTGTGAAAACGGTGTGAAAACAGTATAAACCCTTTTACACCATTTTAAACCCGTTTACACCATTTTCACACTGTTTTCACACTGCTGTTTTTGGCCCATGCGGAATCAGCCATAGATTCCAGGAGTCGAAGTCTATTCAGCCTGGTGCAGCACGGTGATACTACAGCCGCAGATGCCTGCCCACTGGGTGGAGGGCACAGAGTGGAGTCAGAGGCCCTTTCCGCACATGCAGAATAATGCACTTTCAATCCCCTTTCAATGCACTTTGCTGCTGGATTTTACTGTGCGGAACAGCAAAATCCACTTTCAAACAATTGTGAAAGGGGATTGAAAGGGCGTTATTCTGCATGTGCAGAAGGGGCCAGAAACAATGCCTAAAAATGTAATGATATAAACACCTTCACTTTGATGCATTTGCATTGATCATGATTTGTATACACCTGTGACTGCTGGAGGCTCCTTCCTTCGTACTCCAACCCATGTAGGAAGACTTTCAAACAGAACTTTCCACATGCACAGGTCATGTACAAGAATAGTTACAAAATCAAAAACCTTCCCCTTCTATTACTGGAAGACGTATAGGTGCTTGGAAGTGTCAAAAGTGTTTTGATCTGTCATTTCCCTCTTGCTATACGAAAAGGCTGCCCAGTTTCAAATGTGACCACAAGTCAGGATAAGACTTGAAATCTGAAGACAGATGTTTCCCACATCTGCCACCTTGTCTTCCACAAAAAATAATCAACAGACTCTTTATTAGATGCAAACTAATGTTCTTCCGTACCCACTGCAAGTGGTTGGATGTGACTTTTGGTTGACTGGGAAATCCCATAGCCTTTTGAGGCATCAATTCTGACTGCAACTTGTTATGCATGACCAGAAGTTGATCATGGCTATAGGCAAGCCAAGAATATCTTCTATGATCTCACAAGGTTTGCCAAAATTTCAGTCAGTGTTTTCCATTGGAGGGAATTGGTTAGTTGGTTAGTTCATTTAGTTAGTTTATTTGATTTACTCTGCCACCCCTTCCCTTTTGGGCTCAGGGTGGCTCACACCATGTTAACAACAATATAAGACATATAAAACAATATAAAACTTTAAATAATCAACAACAATATTGAACGAACCTATACACACATATTATAACCACAAGATGGCAATCACAAGTATTCCACACTCTCAAAGGATTGATGGTAGAGCTCAAAGAAAAGAGGAGGGAGGGGAAAAATGGTACCATGGCTGCTTCAACTGTAAGAAGAAGAAGAAGAGTTTGGATTTATATCCCCCCTTTCTCTCCTGCAGGAGACTCAAAGGGGCTTACAATCTCCTTGCCCTTCCCCCCTCACAACAAACACCCTGTGAGGTGGGTGGGGCAGAGAGAGTTCCGAGAAGCTGTGACTAGCCCAAGGTCACCCAGCTGGCGTGTGTGGGAGTGTACAGGCTAATCTGAATTCCCCAGATAAGCCTCCACAGGTCAGGCGGCAGAGCTGGGAATCAAACCCGGTACCTCCAGATTAGATACATGAGTTCTTAACCTCCTTCGCCACTGCTGCTCCCTGGTGGAATATCTGCCTGGTAGGATATCTGTCTTAAAGGCCTTATGGTACTGTGGGGCTCTGGTCTCATTGGACAAAGCATTCCACCAGACTAGGGCCAGGGCCAAGAAAGCCCTGGCCCTGATTGAGGCTAGCTGAACTTCCTTTGTAAACCTCCCCCCTGCCCCACACACACATATTTCAAATTTATAATTCCTCATTTTTATAATCCCCCTTTTTAAAAAAACAATTAGGGTATGTATTGTTTTTTTTTTAAACCAAAGGTTTCCCAAAATTTGAAAAACTATCTCCGCCTTTCTGTATGTATTGCTGTTTGGATTCTGAACTCTGTATGCCAGGTAACGACTTAAATAGGACTTATTTCTTTGCACCTCCTAAACGCCCAATTTCTAGGAAGCAAATACCCCACATGGCAGGTTTGAAGCATATTGCACCTAAAAAACCCATATTCCTATACCAAAAAGAAAAACTTCATGAAACTTACCTTTCTTCTGTGCAGATGATTCTAACAATGCTTGGGAGCTGTACCTGGTATGATGCCTTGTGAATTCTAGGTATTTAAAGCACTCCATAATTTGCATAAATGGAGTTTGATGTCAGCCACCCAAGTTCTGAAAGTCCCCATAGGATTATGTTCTAAGAAAATGCAAATGAATCTATGCCATAGCAATTGAACAGCAGCGAGACATAATTACATGTTACCATTTGTTACTGGAGGTGTCACAGAGTTTTCCCTTCCCAGACAATTTCAGCATTGGAACTTGAATCGTCTTCCGGGGCTAAAGAGTTCAGAAGAAAAGCAGGAAGTATCCAAGCACTCCTCAAGAACTGTCCAGAAAAGGCATCTGTCATAGAAGTGGAGGAGAAAAAGAAAGTAACCCCAACACCCACCTGAAAAGAAAGCGGAGAAGAAGAGAACGGTTGGTGGTGTGATCTAAGGAAAATAAGCAACATTCGTTGCCTCCGGCACTCCCAATGAAGTCATGAGACAACAGTATTGGGTTTAATTAATTACTTTAATTATGCAAACCCTTAATTATGCAGACCTATGTTGTGTCATTAACTATGTTCACGTGTTTAAATGGGCAGACTGTTCCAGGAAGCCTGCTTTTGGGCAGACCCAAAGGTGGGATCCAGCAGGTTCTCACAGGTTCCCAAGAGTAGGTTACTAATTATTTGTGTGTGCCGAGAGGGGGTTACTACTTGGTGATTTTGCCACGTGATTTTTGCCTTAGTTACGCCCCTCCTCTCAGCAGTAGAACGCAGAACTTGAAGCAGTCTGGCAGGCAGTGCACCGGCATGCATGGCAGCCTGCACCTGCGTGCATTTGTTTCCCGCCCAAGGACTGGTGCAGTGGCTGTGTCCTTGCCACAGCCCTGCCCAGGAATGCCCTGCCCCCGTCGTTCCCCACCCAGCCCCATCGGCACTACGCCACAGTTTGAATCCCACCACTGGGCAGACCCACCCTGACTTCAAACTCAGCCTGCATCTTCTGCTGGTCTCGCTTATCTTCACCTGCACACCATGTGCTGAGAGATGCCCAGTCCCTTCCCCTGATCCACCACATGGTCACTACCAGGTACATAAAGATATAGCACCAAGGGCACTCCTTCCCAGCTGCACCCCACCACATGGCCAGTTATGTGCTATTCTGGACACCACCACCCCAATCACTGCTGATACCTCAGGGTGTTTGTCAATCATCCTGTAACAGTCAGCCTGCCCTCTCCCTGTCACACAAAGGGGTTAGCCTACTTTAACTCCCCTTGCCTTACCTGCCGACTGTAATGTCCTGCAGGTCCTGACACAGTTATGTCAAATGTACATGCATCCTCCTGGAAAAAAGATGTATTCCGCTCTCCCTATACAAGTAGGGCCTATAATATCTAATGGAGTTATGAGATATGTACACACCTCCACTGTCAAAAATGACTCTATTCACCAAAGTATTAATTTTGGCTTTTGTGCTCTCTGACAGGCTTCAGGGAGCAGGCTTCAGGGCTTCCTTCCAAGTCCAAATGATAATGGCCTTGGCTGGGTAACAACTTTTTATCCGTCTCCAGGTAAAAAATAATTTTGGAGGAATTTTGACTGGATTACGTTGAAATAGTTGTTTATCTCTTGAGCCCAGACAGGGGCACCGTGTAGCAGTTGTGTCTCAACCTTTGCTTGGAATATTTTTTGAACAGCTGGTATACATTGCTTACCCTTGCTGTAGAAGAAGCAGGTTATTGCATTTATGTTGGTGTTAGCTGTTGCAATAGCATGTTTCCTATGGGCAGACTATCTCAAATTATAGCTAAGCCAGACTCCTAAGTACTTAAAATGGTTCACTTGTTCAATAGAGTGCCCCTCTATTTTCCATTTATAAAGTTTTGGTTTCTTAGTAAAAAATTAATATTTTAGATTTCTCATAATTCAAAGTTCGTTTGTTGGTCTCACAATAGGTAACAAAGCACTTCAGGAGTCTAATCAATCCAATGCGACAATGCAATATTAATACTGTGTCATCTGCATATAGCAGTATAAGGACATGCATTGTACCTAATTTTGGTCTCTGGCCATCTATTTTCAAAAGCCAAGGTCATGAATAAAGATGTTACATAATAATGGAGCTAGTGAACAGCCCCATTTTACTCCACAATTAATTAGTATATTACCAGTCAAATGTCCCTCCTTCGAGCATTGGACCTGACAGCTGTATGGGAGTAGAGCTACTGTGTTAAGAAAGCTTAGTATCAATATTTACTTTTCCTAGTTTCTGCCGTAATAGGTTTCCAGACACTGAATCAAAAGCGCCTTTCAAATCCAGAAAGGTGACATACAATCTGGTTGAATGCTAGTAAACATATGTATTCGCCAAGTGAGTTAATATTAAAATATGATCTAGAGTAGAGTAGAAACCCACCTGTTCTGGGCCCAGTATCTTATTTTGTACCCAGGTTTCCAGCTTGACAAGAAGAAGTTTGGCATATAATTTGCCTATGACTGACAGTAGGTTAATGGGTCGATAGCTAGATTACTTTAGTTACCCTTTTTATATACAGGTACTACCATTGCTTTCCCCTATGCTTTGTTAGTCTGAATGAACAGGATTGCTGGAAAGTGAGCCCACCATTCTGGATTCATCTTAAGAACTTCAGGGGGAATCATGTCAGGGCCTGGGGCTTTTCTCAACTTTAATCCTCTTATTAAGTTTAGCATTTCTGTGGTCAAGACTGACGGCCAGTTTGCTTGCTTATCAAATCTGACTAGAACATCAGCATCATTAGTACACCCATTGTAGAATATCTCTCTGAAATGTGTATGCCATTCACAGGGCCAAAGCTAGGGGAAACTGTGCCCGGGACAAACGTGCGCCTTGCTCCCCTCTTACGCCCCCTCCCGCCTCTGCCATGCCTGGAACGCCCCCAGAATGCCATGCCAAGCACCCGGAATGCCCCCGGAATGCCCCCGCACTGACATGCGCCCAGTGCATCATGCCCCCCCCCCTTGGTGCTACACCACTGGCCATTCATTAGGTGAAATATATGTGGTCTGTTTATTACATCTTCTTTATCAGTCCTTGGCAGATTGTTGAAGTTATCCAGCACTTCCTTTTCAAGAATAGAATTGGCCAGACAAGGGCAGAGAATCCCAACTATACTAGTCAGTATCTTGCTCTCAAGTTCAGTCCACTCCTCTAAAGGCATTTCAGAGGTGTTCTAATTCCTGAGACAATGCATGCAGAGGAGTGGGATCCTGTACTTCTGCTTACTGACTGTAGGAGAGCCATGGAAAGATTTTTCTGGTGTCAGGAGCTAGTTCTGCCAAAGTCCGATTTAATCATATCTTGTCGGAATCAATACACAAAATCAAACCAACCATTTATAAAACGAAGGTTCAAGGTTAGAAGAATAGAAACTATAACTCCTCTTCAGCCAGATCACTTTCAGCAGTATGAAACACAACCCATTTCAAGTGATGACGTCCTCAGAGTTTGATCTTGTGTGTGCTGGATGTTCAGTGCTGTTCTTCTCGTTTGGGACTCTTTAGTTTGGAGAGGAGACATCTGAGGGGGGATATGATTGAAGTCTATAAAATTATGCATGGGGTAGAAAATGTGGACAGAGAGAAATTTTTCTCTCTTTCTCCCAATACTAGAACCAGGGGGCATTCATTGAAAATGCTGGGGGGAAGAATTAGGACTAATCAAAGGAAACACTTCTTCACGCAACTTGTGATTGGTGTTTGGAATATGCTGCCACAGGAGGTGGTGATGGCCACTAACCTGGGTAGCTTTAAAAGGGGCTTGGACAGATTTATGGAGGAGAAGTCGATCTATGGCTACCAATCTTGATCCTCCTTGAATCTGAGATTGCAAATGCCTTAACAGACCAGGTGATCGGGAGCAACAGCCGCAGAAGGCCATTGCTCTCACATCCTACATGTGAACTCCCAAAGGCACCTGGTGGGCCACTGCGAGTAGCAGAGAGCTGGACTAGATGGACTCTGGTCTGATCCAGCTGGCTTGTTCTTATGTTCTTATGTTCTTATGATTAAATTGAAGTGTGCACCTCAGCATATATGAAATCTGAATGTAAGACATGAAGTCCACCTACAAGATTTGACATATTCTCACACACATGTTGTTAAATGTTTGCATTTGTTGCGTTATGAAAATCTATTTGGCACGGTAATACAAATGATCGAGCTATTCTGGGCTCAGAAAACATGGCAGTTCGTGTGAAGAAGAAGAAGAAGAAGAAGAAGAAGAAGAAGAAGAAGAAGAAGAAGAAGAAGAAGAGGAGGAGGAGGAGGAGGAGGAGGAGGAGGAGGAGGAGGAGGAGGAGTTTGGATTTATATCCCCCCTTTCTCTCCTGCAGGAGACTCAAAGGGGCTGACAATCTCCTTGCCCTTCCCCCCTCACAACAAACACCCTGTGAGGGAGGTGGGGCTGAGAGAGCTCCGAGAAGCTGTGACTAGCCCAAGGTCACCCAGCTGGCGTGTGTGGGAGTGTACAGGCTAATCTGAATTCCCCAGATAAGCCTCCACAGCTCAAGCAGCAGAGCTGGGAATCAAACCCGGTTCCTCCACATTAGATACATGAGCTCTTAACCTCCTAGGCCACTGTGTGGGTTGTATAGTGGTTCTGAAAAAAGAATTGTTTATTCCTATTGTAATAACAAAAAGAATTAACTCTCAAATAAAACTCATCTTGCACATTCGATAACTAAATTTCCCATAGAACTTTTTTCAGAGTAGCTGAAACTTTTGAACCACCTTACCAACCGTTATTCCCTTTCCATATCTTTGTTTAGGTGGGCCTCTCCATTTCTTTCTTTTTCTTGTCCATCACTTGTGGTAAAGAGTTGCAAAGAATTATACAGTTAAAAAAAGAGTTCATGTTTGAAGAAGAGGTGTGGTGGTGTGTGGGGAAAAGCTGGGCTGTGGTTGTTAAGAGTAGGGCTACCAAGCCTCTGGTGGGAGATCCCTTCCTCCCAACTCCTATTTCTTGTCTGCCCTCTGAGTGGAGAAGGGAGGAAAATACACCCCAAAATGAACATGGTTTTCCCCAGAAGCGAAATCACAACACTGCACTAACAGTGTCTCCCCATGTCCATCTCTCAGGCCCCTTCCGCACACACAAAATAATGCATTTTCAAACCACTTTCACAACTGCTTGCAAGTGGATTTTGCTATTCCGCACAGCTATAAAGAGCACTGAAAGCAGTTTGAAAGTGCATTATTCTGCATGTGCAGAATGAGCCTCTGTTTCCTGCTTTAAGATGGCTGCTCTTGTTGCAACTGTATATATGTAAATAAAACCTGTTCGGCTTCTTGACAAGCACCTGACATCAGATTTGTGAAAAATGGAGGGAACTTCCCAAATTCTGATGATAGTATTGCCCATCCTGGTCAGTCACAGAAGCACGCCTGCCTGTTTCCTGGTCCTCTCTGAAATCTTTTGCCTCAGTAGAAGCCTAATTGTTCAACCCAGAAGTCAGCTGAGAAGGTGGGGTGAGAGGATTGTGTAACGTCTCCAGTCACAAATTACAACCTATGAAATTATGCCCTACTTATATTCACCCGATGTAGTAAATCCACGAGCTATTGCACAGATTCATTTGCTTTTCCTGGATCACAAATTTAGGGGATCTTTTGGAGTGTAGGTGACCAACACTTGCCTGCTTTCATGCAAATTGATGGCCAGCTTTAATAACTGCAGCTCACAAGGCATCACATGGGATACACTTGCCAATCAGTTTGAGAATTATTGCCACAGAAGAAAGGTAAGTTTCATGTAGTAGGCTCATTCCGCACATGCAGAATAATGCACTTTCAAACTGCTTTCGGTGCTCTTTGAAGCTGTGCAGAATGGCAACATCCACTTGCAAACAGTTGTGAAAGTGGTTTGAAAACGCATTATTTTGCGTGTGCGGAAGGGGCCGTATAGACTTTTCTATTTGGTGCAGAGTATGATGTTAGCAGAATGGTCATGTCATATATGAGAAGTTTCTTCCCTGAAATCAAGCATTTTTGTGCCGCAAACAGACCAAATGCATTCTAAGAATAGCTTGTAAAACAGAATGTTCCTTAAAGCTCATGTAGACTGCAGGTCAGTGGCATACTGGCCCTAAATGGCACCCACCCTCCTCTGCCCGCCCCCCAGTACCCCACTTACTGGAGCCAGCAGGGAGGCGGGGGCGGGGCTCGGGTGCAGGTTAGATGGGCACCGTGGTAATAGGCCAGTTCCTGCCCTCCCTGTCCTCCCTGGGAGGGGAGCTGGCCTGAGGCCATGGCAATCAAATCAACCAGTATATGGCACCCCTGCACAGGGGAAGCTGCCGGGGGCCGCCAGGTCACTGCACCACGGGAAGAGGCCGGGATCGGGGACCTGACTGGTGCCCAGCGCCCAGCCCCCCCTCCCCCCCACATAACAAAACAGATCTTAACTGGTGAGCTAGATAGTAGGAGAGGACCAGTGATGGGATCCAAAAATTTTAGTAACAGGTTCCCATGGTGGTGGGATTCAAACTGTGGCATAGTGCCACTGGGGCTGGGCAGAGCATGATGGGGGCGTGTCCAGGCATTCCAGGGCCGGGGCAGTGGCAAGGACGCAGCCACTGCACTGGTCCTTGGGCGGGAAACGAATGCACGCAGGCGCAGGCTGCCACGCACGCCGGTGCACCTCCTGCTAGACTGCTTCAAGTTCTGCACGCTACTGCCGAGAGGAGGGGCGTAAGTAAGGCAAAAATCACGTGGCAAAATCACCAATTAGCTACCCCCTCTCGGCACACACAAATAATGAGTAACCTACTCTCAGGAACCTGTGAGAACCTGCTGGATCCCACCTCTGGGGAGGACGTGATCCTTCAGGTACTCTGGCCCGAAGCCATTTTAGAGCCTTAAAGATAAGAATCAGCACATTGAACTGCACCAGAAACAGATGGGTAGCCAGTGTGGCTCTTTCAGTCTCGGTGGATGATGCAATCCTTATAACCAAGCCCCAACAATAGTAGCCTGTACCAAGTGATGTTTCTAAGCCCTTTGCAAAGGCAGCCCCACATCCAGAGGCTAATAGGAATCTCACTAGAATATGATCAGAGCATGGATCACTGTGCATAGATCATGGTGGCCAGACCATGTTTTAGGAGAAACCACCATAGGTGGTGAACCAGACAAAGCTGATAAAAGGTGCTATGTGCCGTGAAGGAAACTAGAGCCTGCAACCATCGGCTGGGATCCAGTAGCACCCCTAAGCTACAAATCCTGGTAACCAACCTTTGTAACCACTGCCTGACAGCAGCCTGAACCACATGAAGTCTAACTTGGTTATCTAAGTAATCTAACTTGGATGTGACCATCTAACTTGACCACTGGAACATATTTCCCAGCAATAATATACTGATGATTTCAGTTCAGAACATAATGGCAGGATTAATTTTGATGACTGGATACACCTGCTCTAAAGGATAAACATTTCTGTGACAATCCTGAACTCTCTTTCTGCAGCACAAATGGGTGCCTCCACGCTTCCTGGCTGAAAACATAGGAAAGGTTCATGAGTAACATAGTTAAAGGTTGCAAATGACATTCTGATCATTGTCACAAGTACGATGCATTTTGCATGGAATGTTTTATTGTAACACCCCAATATACTGAAATAAGAAATGAGTGCTATCCTCTGCCTATGTTTATAAATATTATACAGACAGAACTTCCAGTGAAGAAGAAGAAGAAGAAGAAGAAGAAGAAGAAGAAGAAGAAGAAGAAGAAGAAGAAGAAGAAGAAGAAGAAGAAGAAGAAGAAGAAGATGGTAGAGCTCAAAGAAAAGAGGAGGGAGGGGAAAAATGGTACCATAGCTGCTTCAACTGTAAGAAGAAGAAGAAGAAGAGTTTGGATTTATATCCCCCTTTCTCTCCTGCAGGAGACTCAAAGGGGCTTACAATCTCCTTTCCCTTCCCCCCTTACAACAAACACCCTGTGAGGTAGGTGGGGCTGAGAGAGCTCATAGAAGCTGTGACTAGCCCAAGGTCACCCAGCTGGCGTGTGTGGGAGTGCACAGGCTAATCTGAATTCCACAGATAAGCCTCCACAGCTCAGGTGTCAGAGCTGGGAATCAAACCCAGTTCCTCCAGATTAGATACACGAGCTCTTAACCTCCTATGCCACTGCTGCCAAATCAGCAAAGTATTGAAAGACTATGGCCCTGATCAACTTCTAGTCAGGGATAACTACTTGCATGACAGAATTAGTGCATCAGATGATCTCCCAGCCAGTGAAAAGAAACATCCAGACAACATCCAGAAGAAAACATCAGATTTATGTTTCCGTCCAGTAAAAACTCTGCCAACAAATTCTTATGGAAACCAAGTTTGTATTTTACAGCTGCCAGTCTTCAGGTGGTATCTAGGGTTTTCCTGACTACAGGGATCAATTCCCCTGGAGAGAATGGACGCTTTGGAGAGTGGACTCTATGTACCCCACTGAGGTCCTTACTCCCCCTCCAGCACCTTCTCCAGATCTCCAGGTGTTTCTCAATCTAGATTTGGCAACCCTCCTTCTGGGTGTCCTGGGTCCAGCGCTATTCGATATTTTTATCAATGACTTGAATGATGGAATAGAAGGCATGCTAATCAGAGTTGCAGATTAGGAAGGGTAGCAAATATCCCAGAGGACAGGTACTTGAACAGATTAAAGAGCGGGCCAAAACTAACAAAATGAATTTCAACAGAGACCAAACTATACTTAGGCAGAAAAAAAAAGAAATGTACAGATATAGGATGGGTGACACCTGGCTTGAAAGGTATCTGGGAGTTTTAGTAGACCACAAATGGAACATGAGTCAGCAGTGTGATATAGCAGCCAAGAAAGCCAATGCTATGGAGGAGTATAGTTTCTAGACCAAGGGACATAATAGTACCACTGTATTGGTCAAACCTCACCTGGAATACTATGCCCAGTTCTGGCCACCACAATTCAAGAAAGATATTGACAAGCTGGAATGGATCCAGGGGAAAGCAACCAAAATAATAAAAGGTCTAAATTCCGTGACCTACGAAGAGTGGCTCAGTTATGTTTAGCCTGGAGCTTCTTATGTTTAGCCTGGAGAAGAGAAGGTTAAGAGGTGACATGATAGCCATGTTTAAATATTTGAAGTGATGTCATGTTGAAGATGGAACAAGCTTTATGGCTTCAAAGTAAAGGAAAAGAGATTCCACCTAAACATTAGGAAGAACTTCCTGACAGTCAGGGCTGATTGACAGTGGAATTTGCTGCCTCGGAGTGTGGCGGAGTCTCCTTCTTCGGAGGTTTGTAAACAGAGGCTGGATGGCCATCTGTCAGGAGTGCTTTGATTGTGTATTCCTGCATGGCAGGGGGTTGGACTTGATGGTCCTTGTGGTCTCTTCCAACTCCATAGTTGTATTGCATAGGTGAAAAATGATTGTCTTCATGTTGCAAGAAATACATGTGATGTGAACATATCTAAAACTGGGGCAAGAGGAAAACCACATGTCAAAACAAGTTCTAAGAATCACACTGTTGACACTTCTAAGCAGAAGGGGGAAGGATTTTGGCTGTAACTATTCCTGTGCATCAGCTGTGCACAGAGAAGCCTGCCTCTGGATGGAAGTCTCCCATGAGGGACTACAGCCTAAGTTATCAGTCACAGATGGATACATGTCAAGATCACACTCCTTGCAAATGCATCAAAGTACTGTCACATTTTTAAGCACTGATTAGAAACATACAAACGTATAAAGAGGAAAGTTGGTTGTGACCCAGGTCTGTAGTTACATATAAGTAGATGCGCTCCACACCCAGTGGACAAGTACCTGGAACTAGGCCAAGCCAAATAGATTTCATTGTGCTAGGTCAGGACAAATAGATTGGGGTGTTTCTGAAATACATGTTGGTCTTTTAATGCAAAATATCTTCTGACCATGACTTTCCTCCTTGGGCACTAAAGATCAATGCATCTGGGCTGGATCTGTAGATGGAGCCACCCTGGCTGACCCCTCATTTCCAATCAGTTTTCCATGTTGGTTCATTGAGAGTAGTACACGACAAAGATTATTAGATGCATTGAATCAGCAGCCCACCAAAAAATGACGCATGCTCATACGTGTTGCTTTTGTTTTCTGAAGGATTACAACTCAGTGCAAATATGAAAATAATGGGTGTGTGTTGGAGAACAAAGAACCTAAGATGATCAGGTGCATACACATCTGAAACCTCCATTTCGGTAGAACCAGTCAGGCAAACTTGCTCGACAAGTCTGGGTTTCTTGATTTCTCCATAGCCTCTGAAGGCATTCCAGTTTTCGACTTCCAGTTCTTGAAAAGCAATGCAGAAAGTGCCCGTGTATTGGCTCAGTAATTTGACAGACCTTCCAAATCACTGTTTCTAGGAATAATCTACATGTATCTAGAAGATCAGACCTAGGTTAGCCTGATCTCATCAGATCTGGGAAGCTAAGCAGGGTCAATCCTGGTTAGTACTTGAATGGGAGACCAACTCTGAATGCCTTTTGCCTTAAAAACTCTACAGCATACTTATGAGTTGGCTTCAATTTGACAGCACTTTCCAACTCTGTCTAGAAGACTGCCATAGTGTATATCAATACTATCCTAAAGACAGCTGTGAATCACCCACCGGCTGCAGTTGCCTCTGGGGGTGGGATGGGTGGAGCCAAGGTGACCGCTTCCACTTAACTAAGGGCGGAAGCGAAGCCCGAGCCATGTTGGGCAAGGGCTGACATCACCAGGAAGGGATGGCGGATTGCCCCTTGAAAGGGGAAAGCCCTTCTTTGTTCTGGCCATGTGCTTCGGCCAGCTGGCGATTTGCCCACCCATCTCTCCCTGGGTTTATTCGGTTGTTGCATGTTTCTGCCATAGCCGTTCGGCGGTGGCGCATGGGTAATGATGTGGAAGTGCCGATGGTGGCAAGAGGCAGCCGCCCTGCCGAACCGGCAAATGGGGATCACGTCTTGCCAGGAGCGTCCGCCCGGCAGAACCCTTCAGCGGAGCGAAGTCCAATACAGGGCCTCCGCCCATTGGAGCTTTGCTATGAAGCAGACAGGCCAGATCAAGACCCATGGCCAAAATGTTTATCCCAGCAAAGAGTCCAGTGTGGTTATTGGAGAGGATTCACCCAGGTGGTTTCCACCCTCAGAAGGCAAACAAATATGCTGCACTAAGTATGAATTGGCTCTGGGAGCCCCCAAATAATTTCAATGCACTTGGTAAGGTTTTTTTGACAGGATACTTCTTCACAGCTTCTAGAGGGGAAGGAGCTTTTGAGAGACCAGATTGTCTATGTTTCCTCATACAAGACAAAGATGCATGGGGATTCGCTCTTAAAATACAAACAATATCAAGTGATGAGGTGACACACAAGACCACAGTCATTTTCCTTCACAATTTCTGGGAGATGTGTTTGAAACAGATCTATGTTTGGGAACTTCTTCTTCAAGAGGAAGTTGTGCATGCATTTGTATTCTGCATAGAGTATACTGAAATTACTGTGACATACGAAAAGATGGAAAACATGTACACCCACATTTCAAAAATCACACTGTCAATACTTCTGACCATAAAGCCAACAATATTGCCAGAAGTGCAATCCAGCAGGTTCTCACAGGTTCCCAAGAGTAGGTTCCTAATTATTTGTGTGTGCCGAGAGGGGGTTACTAATGGGTGATTTTGCCACGTGATTTTTGCCTTAGTTACGCCCCTCCTCTCAGCAGTAGCGCGCAGAACTTGAAGCAGTCTAGCAGGAGGTGCACCTGTGCCTGCGTGCATTTGTTTCCTGCCCAAGGACCGGCGCAGTGACTGCGTCCTTGCCACAGCCCCGCCCAGGAATGCCCCGCCCCTGGAATGCCCGGTCACGCCGCCATCATGTCCTGCCCAGCCCCATTGGCGCTACGCCACAGTTTGAATCCCACCACCATGGGAACCTGTTACTAAAATTTTTGGATCCCACCACTGAATATTGCTAAGGAACGTTGTGAAAGTTGGTGATGTTATTCAAGTGGGAAACGATATAAGTAATACCAAATGAAACAAAATGTTTCATTCTTGAAGAGGGAAGGTTGCTAGCATCCACAGACATACAAGAACGAGGTGAGAAAACCTCTTTCACCTCTGCTTTCAATCATTCTTCTTTGGGTTAGAACTCTTGGCTCCGAGCTTGGCCAGCTGAAAGTAAATGGTGGTAATCTGGGATGTGGGCCACGGCTCAGTGGTAGAACATAGTTTTATGGCAACCCCCCCCCCCCTCCCGGTTTGATCTATGGCATTTCCAGTTAAAGGGTAATTGGAAAGGGTCAGTTTGCATAAGTCTTGGAGAGAGGGCTGTGGCTCAGTGGAAGAGCCTCTCCTTTACATGTAGAAGGCTCATTTTCACTGGCATTGGCAGTCAAAAGGACCAGGTAGTAGATTATGCAAATGACCTCTGTTTCAGAACCTGGAGACCCATGAGCAGTCTGAGTAGACAGTACTGACCTGGTTGGACCAATGGTCTGATTCAGTATAAGGCAGTTTTGTGTGATTTTATGTGTTTGACTTCCATTAGGTTAGGTCCGACAACCCATGGTAAGTCAGACTAGATTAGAGTAAGAAGAAGAAGAAGAAGAAGAGTTTGGATTTATATCCCCCCTTTCTCTCCTGCAGGAGACTCAAAGGGGCTGACAATCTCCTTGCCCTTCCCCCTCACAACAAACACCCTGTGAGGTAGGTGGGGCTGAGAGAGCTCCGAGAAGCTGTGACTAGCCCAAGGTCACCCAGCTGGCATCTGTGGGAGTGCACAGGCTAATCTGAATTCCCCAGATAAGCCTCCACAGCTCAGGTGGCAGAGCTGGGAATCAAACCCGGTTCCTCCAGATTAGATACACGAGCTCTTAACCTCCTACGCCACTGCTGCGAACCAGCAGTTCTTGACATAGTTCTTGACGTAGTTAATGAGACAGACTTCTATCCAAGGACTGACTCGTAATCCAAGGACTGAATCGTCTGTCATTTTATATAAATGACAAAAAAGCAAGGGTATATCTCTTTTTCCCTAAGTAACTTGTAGATCTTGAACTCCCGACTGTGTCTCCACATGGATCTTTGTGTATGAGTTCCTTTATTTAGTGGGCTGGGGTCTGTTTTTAGGGCACCTGATAGGTTATTAGGCAATAGAAAGCGGTCACCAGCCCCTATCCATTGTTGCCATGATCTTAGAAAATAGCAGAGATCACCTATCATGTTGCTGTCCTAAGAGGTGAAAGACCAATGTGACCTCAAGGACTAATCTTGTCTTTTTGCCTCAGGTACAATCAACGCCACCATGAGCACCCTTCTTTGAGGCAAATACCGCATTTTGTGTGGACCTTTTCAAAGAATTGGCCAAGAAAAATCCAAACAAAAATGTCTTCTTATTGCTATTGAGTATTTCAGCAGCTTTTGGTATGGTGCATTTTGGTGCCAGGGGTGACTCTGCTAAACAGGTAGAAAAGGTAGGTATCTACTCCCTAACAACTCTGCCCCGTGTAAAGTGCCAGGTCATTCATGTAAAGTCTGAAGTGGCGAAGTGGCTAAGAGCAGGTGCACTCTGATCTGGAGGAACCGGGTTTGATTCCCAGCTCTGCCGCTTGAGCTGTGGAGGCTTATCTGGGGAATTCAGATTAGCCTGGGCACTCCCACACACGCCAGCTGGGTGACCTTGGGCTAGTCACAGCTTCTTGGAGCTCTCTCAGCCGCACCCACCTCACAGGGTGTTTGTTGTGAGGGGGGAAGGGCAAGGAGATTGTCAGCCCCTTTGAGTCTCCTACACTATCATATGCCAATAAAGGCTTGTGTTGTTGAGTCTCCTACAGGAGAGAAAGGGGGGATGTAAATCCAAATTCTTCTTCTTCTTCTTTATCTGCACTATCCCAGCTGTATGGAAACCATCAAAAACTGCTTTCCACATGGAGTATAACTGGTGCTACAATGAGGGAGCATATTACTCCCATTTTACGTTGGCTGCACTGGTTACCAGTTGAACTCCAGGTCACACTGAACGTGTTAGTTTTGACTGCCAAAGTCTTGAATGGTCTTATCTCTTGGACCGCATTTCCCCATACTGTTGTGGAGGACACTTCATTCCTCAGATGGAAATTTGCTGGTGGTCCCTGTCCCCAAGAACATTTAGTTGGCCTCAGCCTGGTGGAACTCCCTGTCAGCTGACACCAGGGCCCTGTGGGATCTTAACCAATTCCATAGGGCCTGTAAGACAGAGATGTTCCATGGGCCTTCAGTTGAGGCCATCCGTTGTTGTAATATATTTTAGATTGAAAATTCAGTTTATTTTGAATGTGATATTTTGTATTATTTTAATTGTTAGCCACCCGAGCCTGGTTGTTGCCAAGGGTGGACGGAATACAAACAAACAAACAAACAAATAAATACACAAATAATCATGCGACTCCCCAGAATCATGAAGAATCTTATCCTGTTAACCTCTCTCCTTGCTAACTGGCCTTTGGTCCTCTAACTTTCCAAGATTTCTTTGCCAGAAGGCACATACTTAAATGCCTTCAAGTTATATGAAACTAGCGGGGTCCGGCCATGAGTTGCTGTGGCAATTGTCCTTCTCATCACAGTCCGCAACCCACACAGATGTCCATGCAGGTCCAATGATCCGCAGCATAGCCTTTTGGAGTGGTCAAATGGAATCCCTCTTTCCCTTTTCAATTCACATTGTTATATGGTGGTGTCAGTGGTGGGATTCAAAAATTTTAACAACAGGTTCCGATGGTGGTGGGATTCAAACAGTCGCGTAGTGCCAAACGGAGCAGGGTGGGGCACAACATGGCGAGGGCATGGTCTGGGCGTTCTGGGTGAAGGGATTTCCAGAGCAGGGTGGGTGGTACTGCAGCAGGGGCACTGGGCAAAATCTCCCCACTCCACCCCAATGCCACCTGGGTAGACAGTTTTGCAAAACGGAGCCAAGCACTGAGCAAAAACTCCTCTCCCCATCCCCATGCCACCAGGGTAGAAAGATTTGCCCACAGAAACCAAGCACTGGCCAAATTCTGCACTTTCCATCCCCATGCCACCAGGGTAGAAAGATTTGCCCACAGAAACCAAACACTGGCCAAATTCTGCACTCTCCATTCCCATGCCACCAGGGTAGAAAGATTTGCCCACAGAAACCAAACACTGGCCAAATTCTGCACTCTCCATTCCCATGCAACCAGGGTAGAAAGATTTACCCACAGAAACCAAACACTGGCCAATTCTGGTACTCTCCATTCCCATGCCACTAGGGTAGAAAGATTTGCCCACAGAAACCAAGCACTGACCAAATTCTGCACTTCTTCCATTCCTATGCCACTCAGGGTAGAAAGATTTGCCCATTGTGAAACCAAACACTGGCCAAATTCTGTACCTCCACCCATGCTACCTGTGCAGATTTTGCCCACAGAAACCAAACACTGGCCAAACTCTGCCCCTCCCATCCCCATCCCACCAGGGTAGAAAGATTTGCCCACAGAAAGCAAAACATTAGGCCAAATTCTGCTCTCCCCCCATCCCCATGCCACCAGGATAGAAAGATTTTGCCCACAGAAACTAAACACTGGCCAAATTTTGCCCTCCCCATCCCCATGCCACAAGGGTATGAACGCTTAACAAAGCAGTTACTTCTACTTTACTAGCCAGGGAGGAAATGTTGAATTATTTCGTGGGTGTTCCTGCTCTTACTAAGGCAGGCCAGAACTCGCGCGGGTTCGTAAGCCGCTTTAAGTGCTCCCACCGGGCTTTGTTCTATGCTCCACGGAGCTGGAGCTTCTCGCTTCGGTTTTATCTTCGCCTCGCCGCCAGGTCGCGTAAGCCGTAATATTCTGCCCGCCTGCTTGTATGGCGTTTTCCCGCGGCCGGGCCAGGCTGCGGCTGCGGCTTTTACCTCCTGCCTCGCCTCTGCTTCTTGTATGAAGCCCGGCGGCCGCCAGGCCGGTCAGTTCCTTGATCTTCGCCTTCGCAGGAAGTAGTATGGCGAGATCTTCCGTACCGCTACAGGCCGCGTTTACCTCCGCTCCCGCCCCCGCTGCTTGCAGGGTAAAGGTCCCGGCGCCGGTCAGGTCAACTGGCCTTATCTTCGCCTCTGCAGGAAGCGGTATGGCGACGCTCTGCTGCCGCCAGGCCGCGTCAGTGGCTTTACCCTCCGATTTGCCCACAGAAACCAAACACTGGCCAAATTCTGCACTCTCCATCCCCATGCCACCAGGGTAGAAAGATTTGCCCACAGAAACCAGGCCGAGCCGCCGTCCCCATCTTCGCCCGCCCTGCAGGAAGCAGGGCGGGCGCATCTCTCGCCCGCGGCCGGCCAGGCCGTGCCGTGGGCTTTACCTCCTGCCCACCCCGCTGCTTGTGGGGCGGGCGCTCTCCTGGCGGCCGGCCAGGCCGAGCCGCCGGACCCATCTTCACCCGCCCTGCAGGAAGCAAGGCGGGTGCTCTCCCGGCGGCCGGCCAGACCGAGCCCAGCCGCCGGGCCCATCATCGCCCGCCCTGCAGGAAGCAGGGCGGGCGCACCTCTCGCCCAAAGCTGGCCAGGCCGTGGGCTTTACCTCCTGCCCGACCCGGGGCGGGCGTTCTCCCGGCGGCCGGCCAGGCTGATCCACCGCCGCGCCCATCTTTGCCCGCCCTGCAGGAAGCAGGGCGGGCGCATCTCTTGCCTGCGGCCGGCCAGGCCGTGGGCTTTACCTCCTGCCCGCCCCACTGCTTGCGGGGTGGGTGCTGTCCCGGCGGCTGGGCTCAGTCTGGAGTGGTCAAATGGAATCCCTCTTTCCCTTTTCAATTCACATTGTTATATGGTGGTGTCAGTGGTGGGATTCAAAAATTTTAACAACAGGTTCCGATGGTGGTGGGATTCAAACAGTCGCGTAGTGCCAAACGGAGCAGGGTGGGGCACAACCGTGGGCTTTACCTCCTGCCCGCCCCGGGGCGGGCGTTCTCCCGGCGGCCGGCCAGGCCGATCCACCGCCGCACCCATCTTTGCCCGCCCTGCAGGAAGCAGGGCGGGCGCATCTCTTGCCTGCGGCCGGCCAGGCCGTGGGCTTTACCTCCTGCCCGCCCCACTGCTTGCGGGGTGGGTGCTGTCCCGGCGGCCGGCCTGGCCGAGCCGCCGTCCCCATCTTCGCCCGCCCTGCAGGAAGCAGGGCGGGCGCATCCCTCGCCCAAGGCCAGACAGGCCGTGCCGTGGGCTTTACCTCCTGCCCGGGCGGGTGCTCTCCCAGCGGCCGGCCAGGCCAAGCCGCCGTCCCCATCTTCGCCCGCCCTGCAGGAAGCAGGGCGGGCGCATCTCTCACCCGCAGCCGGCCAGGCCATGCCGTGGGCTTTACCTCCTGCCCGCCCCGCTGCTTGTGGGTCGGGCGCTCTCCCGGCGGCCGGCCAGGCCGATCCACCACCGCACCCATCTTTGCCCGCCCTGCAGGAAGCAGGGCGGGCGCATCTCTTGCCCGCGGCCGGCCAGGCCGTGCCGTGGGCTTTATCTCCTGCCCGCTCTGGTGCTTGCGGGGCGGGCGCTCTCCCGGCGGCCGGCCAAGCCCAGCCGCCGGGCCCATCTTCGCCCGCCCTGCAGGAAGCAGAGCGGGCGCTTCTCTCGCCCGCGGCCGGTCAGGCCGTGCCGTGGGCTTTACCGCTTGCCCGCCCCACTGCTTGCGGGGCGGGTGCTCTCCCGGTGGCCAGCCAGGCCGAGCCGCTGGGCCCATCTTCGCCCACCCCGCATCCCTCGCCCGCGGCCAGCCAGGCCGTGCCGTGGGCTTTACCTCTTGCCCGCCCCGCTTATTGCGGGGCGGGTGTTCTCCCGGCAGCCGGCCAGGCCGAGCCGCCGGGCCCATCTTTGCCTGCCGTGCAGGCAGCAGGGCGGGCGCATCTCTCGCCCGCAGCCGGCTAGGCCGTGCCGCGGTCTTTACCTCCTGCCCGCCCCGCTGCTTGCGGGGCGGGCGCTCTCCCGGCGGCCGGCCAGACCGAGCCGAGCCGCCGGGCCCATCTTCGCCTGCCCTGCAGGAAGCAAGATTTGCCCACAGAAACCAAACACTGGCCAAATTCTGCACTCCCCATCCCCATGCCACAAGGGTAGAACGTTTAACAAAGCAGGGTGGGCGCATCTCTCGCCATGGAGGGGAGGGGGATTAATCATTAACAGACTTGCTGGGTCAGTTGAAGTTGAAGTTAATCATTAACCAGCAGTTTGCAGAACTGAGGAAGATTTATCAAAGGAGTTGAAGTTAATCTTTAACAACCGGTTCGCAGAACTGAAGAAAATTTAACAACCGGTTCTATCGAACCTGTGCGAACCGGCTGCATCCCACCTCTGGGTGGTGTCTTGTTTTTTTAGTATAAGGTAACCCTTTCCATTCCACAACAGAACTGTCCAGAGTGCGAATCTCGCTGTCCATGAGGCTGGTTGACACACACAGTCCTGGCTTGGGTAAGGCAGAACTGGGGCAAGGAGGCTATCCCAGTCAGGCAGTAGAGGCAGGGTGGTGAGGCACTCAGATTGAGGCCAGCTCCCTGGGTTCTTAAAGGGCCATGTGCAAAAGAACTCTCTCAGCCCCGCCTACCTCACAGGGCGGAGGGTAGGTCTCATTTCTCATTTCAATATATTCTCTTGAGGTGTTGTAATAAATAGTCAAAGTAAAACACACTAACCCAATTAGCAAATATCATGAGAGAAAATAAAGGCTTCTTAACTAGAAATGTTAGTATGTAGGACACTGTATTTGTAGTAGAAAGTCTTGCTGAACAGTCTTTGCTTTTGAAGATTGCAGGAGATCAGTGTGATCAACTGGGAGGATTACACTCCCTGTTGAAGGAGCTCCTGGCAGCCATCAGCCAACACACCAAGAACTATGCGCTGAGCATTGCCAGCAGACTGTATGGCACAGAGCGGTATGCATTCCACCAGGTAAGGAGTGGTTCATCAAGTCGATATAACTGTTGTTGTTGTTGCTGCTGCTGCTGCTGCTGCTGTTGTTGTTTAGAAGTTACTTGGGCTCCCTGGCCCCCCAGTTGTCCAGCTGTCCTCAAACAAAGTCAGGACCTTCTCAGCACTGGCCCCAGCCTGCTGAACTGCTGTGTTGAATGAGATCAGGGCCCTGCAAGATTTATTACAATTTTACCGGGTCTGTACGATAGAGCTGTTCTGCTAGGCAAATGGTTGAGGACAACACCAGTTCTACCACACTGGCCTCCCTCTTTCCTTCTCCCATCTCATCTCCCTTTTCCATCTCTGGCATGATTGAGTAGTATATTCATATGGGGGATGCTTTAGTGTACGCATGTGTATGTATCCCTCAAATTTTAAGGAGCGCCAGGTTTTGGTTTTTTTTACCAAAATTGGTTTTCAGATTTTATTGAATGTTCTTAATAAATCCCTCTAAGCCACCCTGAGCCCTTTGAGAAACAGTGACCTAGAAATCAAATGAACAACAAACAAATAAACTGAATCAATTACCTCCCAAACATCCTATTGTTAACAGTCTTGCTCAGGACTTGCAAACTGTTGGGCCTCCTTCTTTTCCTGCAGTCTTCAACAATTCCTAGCACTATTGTCTTTTTCAGTGCCTAAAACGCAGTAGCTTCAGTTTAGTAATTTCTTGCTTCCAGTAGCATAATTACCAGTTAAAATTTTACTTGGGCTGTACTTTATCAGGCTGCGAAAGAGTATGAGGGGTGTTTGGTGTTCCCCGTGTCAAAATTATGTGTGCTGTATATTTTTTAAAGTACAAGAAAAGGCTCAGCAGAAAAACCTCTTCCTTGGGTTGTGTTGTGTGTGCAGAGGGATTGAGGGAATCTCCAAACATTATGGAGGAATGAGGAATTAAACCGGTTCTTCAGGTTAGAGACCACTGCTCTTCACCACTACACAGTGCAGGAATGAAGAAACTTAGGATGTTTATAAGCCATAAATATTTTGTATCTGATAAGACACGAAGTAGGCAGAAAAGAAGGAAGAGGCAAATGTCCCACCTTGAGGTTTCTGGGCTGATTAAAACGGAACAACGCAAGAACAACATGACATTCTAGACTTGGATGACTGTCCTGTAATGAACTAATTAACATGTAAACGCCAAATTCCATGAGGAAATATAACCCACAAGCTCTTCCTAGGTGGGCCTAGGCTGGAGAAGAGACTGGCAAGCCATTCGCTGTGTGTGGCCGAGAGCATTACACAGGCATCCTGGGTTTGCTGACTCCTTCAGGGGAGTTTAGGTGTTGCAAAATAGCCACGCCAAACCAAGTCAATATTAGCACATGGATTCTTTGCTTAGCTTTTTTTTTGCAGCTTGACGTCACCCTTATCAGATAGATCCTGAGGGTTCCCTGCATGTCTGTATCCTTTGGATGGGAGGAAAAGTTCTTTTTTTCCCCCGAAGGAAACTTTAAAGATATTTACTTCCGTGACTCACAATGGTTTCAAATAGCATATGTGTCTCCGTAGAGGCATATTATATAACTTAATTTCAAAAGCTTCAGCTGGTGAAATTGTTGGAACCTGTGTTCTAACAGTTAGAAGCTCTAATTGAATTGATGCAGAACAATTATTTGGCATGCCAAACTGCGTCCCATATGCAGTTCTATGCCTAGAATCTGGCCAAGACTCTATAGAGGCCACTATCTGGTTAAACATCATAAAATTTTGGCTGCATATTCATTATCAAAGCTCCGACAACTCACTGGCGCAACTCACCTTGAGAGAACTCCATCACTCTAAATGGTGCACATCAGTTATAACAAAGATTGGGGAACTGGGCTATGATAGTGACTCTCTGAACATGCTAACCCTTACTGAGACATTTGCCCTCATCAAAGAGCGGCTACTAGCAATGGATTATCAACAACTGCAGAGCTTGGCCAACAAATCCTGTTCGCCAATGAACGTGGCAATTCCATTTGTGCAGGGAAACCCAGCCTACTATATTGCAGCGCTTACCAACCCTATATATAGGAGAGCCTACATGCTGGCTAGATTTAACATTATGCCATCCCCGCTCCATAGAGGAAGACTCAAGGGTCTACCAAACGATAAGAGGCTTTGCCCCTGCAGTCCAGGGCAGTTGGATTCCATTGCGCACATTCTCCTCCACTGCCCACTTTACCAGAATCCAAGATCCAGCTTATTATTACAAACCATTGACTCTATGATAACCCTGACAGAGCTTGATAAAGTAAATATGCTCTTAAACTGTAATGACCTTGACTGTTGTCTCGCAGTGGCAAAGTTTCTGCCTGAGGTTTGCGAACTGAACTTATGATCCAGTGTGAAGTTTTATCTAGTAATTTTAATTGTATTTATATTGTATGTTCTGTATGCCAATAAAGGCTTATTTAAATTTAAAAAAATTTGATGCAGAAAACAAAACCTACAATATGCATGTATAAATATTGGACGACCATTAATGAATGTGACATACAGAGTCTCAGGAATGAATAGAATAAAGAGTTATATCTCTGTATTTCACCAAGGCAATGAGATATTACCATAAAGTTTATACTCTCTCTCCCTCTCTCTCTCTCTGGATCTTAAGTTGCCTCTTATTGCATTATGTTTAGGATATATTGGACATCATATCAGCACTTTAGTAAAGAACTGAGGAAAGTGTTTAATTGTTGGTGTTGTAACTCACAGGAAATGACCCTTAAACATATGTTTGGGACATATCCAGTCATTTGGTTTTTCTAGGAGAGACTTATTATTTATGTTTTCTATTATAATGTTTACATATTTGGGGGAATGCTTACGTACTTTTAATCTATCTGCCTGTGTCTTGGAGACTGATAGATTGCCCATAAAAATGGACCATCTATGCCCTTACCACAGCTAAGAAATTTGTCCTGCTTTAGTAGGTTATTATTCTCTTGCCATCAGCAATCTAGGAATAATGATACTAATTAATTTCCAGGGCCTTTGTAAGGATGATTGCAAAGACTTTAGAAATTCAAAAGCATACTGTAGACTTACTAAGAACTATTAAAAGAACATGTTATAATGTGCTGTAAGTACTATTAAAGAAACAGATTAACATATACTGTGAAACTCCCAATGTTTTGTATTGCCTGTTACATATCTGCCCTTGGTGCCATACATCATAGCCAATATTTTCTTGCAATTAAAAAGCAACAACTTGTTCTTGTCAACATATATTTTGCCAACACCATCCTCATGATGATGATCCCCTCTAGTAATAACAATCTGTGGCACACAGAAATTATGCAAACACTTAGCTCACTGCTAACTTGGTGCAGTTGACTCTGAAGTGGAAAGGTTTGCAGAGCCCTGCACCAGAGCTTGCATTCCTTGCAATAATAAAAACTAAGAATCACAATTTTATTAGATGCTTTGTTTATTGAGATCTTTTGCCATTACAGTTCTAGTCAGAAAGAAAGAAGTTTAGCATATTCAAGAGAAAAGCTATACTCTCAGAAGCAGCTTAGGACCGTTTTCATTGTCCACATTTGTTTTTGTTTTTTAAGGAACAGGCTAAAAAGTAAGAGACCGTAGGCTACCTTCAGTGCTGACTTCAGGAGACACGGTAAGCAGATTCCATACAAATTTACTGCAACTACTCAGGCAGGTCTATTACGAAACAACATGAAGAGCAAATTCCAAAGGAGATACCATTTTTTCTGCTTTAGACCTCATCTCTCTGTGTAATTTTAAGAATAGAACCTTCATCTATTGAAGACGTGCTTTTCCCTTCAGATTTCTCAACCAAGCTTTATGGTTGTTTGGTTAGATCATGCTTCCCAATCTTTTCCCCTTTTGCATATCCCTTGGCAATTCATTTCCCTAAAACTGTATCCCCATATTAGTAAACCCACTGAGTAATTTTTTTGCATACCCCCAAAAACTCAGGCACGTAGCCCTGGGGGTACATGTACCCCAGGTTGGGAACCACTGTGTTAGTCAGTAGCCAGAGATCCAAAAGCAGCCTCTTTTTTTAAAAAAAGGTGGCCAGAAGAATTGTAAGAGAAGGTAAGACAAAAACACCTTAAAATCAGTAATGCAAATTAGAAAAAAATATTTCTTTGCCTAAATCGACTGAATGATCAGCATCACAGAGTTTGAGGTAAAGAGGTGGAAATGTAAAAGAATTAATTTGTCTAAAACCATGTTCCAGAGTTCTTTTCCATTGCTTTTCAGTTCCATGGATCAAAATGGTCCTTTTACTCTGGTTTAGAAAATCTACCAAAGATAATAATGCTTTGGGTAGATTTGTGAAGAACATAGAAAAGGAAAGGATGGTCAACCACAAAAGGCATTGGGCCACGATGCCCACCCTTAGATTTCTGGGCCTCGTTCGTTGCGGCTTTTTTATTACCCTCTTCATCAACCTCAAAGAAGGCATCATGGACAAGCTGAGACAGAGCCACCCCATTAACGGTGATGGCTCTGGAGAAATCAGCTTTCTCAGCATCGTTTATTTGTGACAGATTTAAGTACTTGTCAGCTTCAGCTGTCTTTTCCATACTGATTTTGGGAATGGCTACTTCCACATCCTCAGGCTTCAGATGAGGGGACCAGTCAAGCAACTCAACATGGGTCAGTGCATCTTCCAGCTAAATGGACAAACAGAAATGGTAATCATATAATTTCACATAAAGAAAAGTCAACATTCTGACACCATCCATCCATCCATCCATCCATCCATCCATCCATCCATCCATCCATCCATCCATCCATTCATTCATTCATTCATTCATTCATTCACTCATTTAGAAAATGTATTTTGCTGCCTCTCTAGAGACCTGTTTGAGGTGACATTACAATGACACCATGTCTGCATTAAGTAAAATACTAGTTATAAGCTATAAGACCTTTGCAACCACCATTATTAGTTTTTGGCCACAGATTGATATAGGGAGAACTAAGCTCATATATCATCAGCACATGGTAGTTATTTATATGGTCCAAGTCCAGAGTATCAAAGTAACATGATGCATAATACTAAAAACAATACAAAACCTTGCACCAGAATTTGCAGCTTTAAAAATATAAATGTCCTTCTAAATTACAAGTGATCAACACAGGTTTCCCTAATTTTACTTGCTATCCGATCAAATTTGGCTACGCTGTAAGTGAGCTCCTGGTCTCTAGAGAGGCAGCATATACATATACCTGTTAGCATCATCATCATAATAATAATAATAATAATAATAATAATAATAATAATAATAATAATAATAATAATAATAATAATAATAATAATAATAATAATAATAATAGAAGGTCTTTCTATTTCTTCCTGGGAAACAAGAGACTATGGGAGTAATGAGACCTTTCCTAATATGACTGTAAAATCTTGCAGTCAAATAAGACATGCTCCATTGACTCAATTATCCCTTCTCCACAAGGACTTAAATATTCTGCTAGAGGTATTCCTTTGTATTTACTATAGAGGATGGCAGAGGGTAATACATTGTATCTTAATGCTGTAAAAATTATTCTGTAATCAGGATTTTCTAAATAGTTAACATAAGACAACTAAGTTCATATAAGAATTGCAGAGTCAAATGCCATGAATATTACTCAGAACGAAACAATCTCACCTGTAGAAGGGATTCAGAACTTTCATCTTTTGGTAGCAGTATGAACATGCTCATCTCATGGTTTTTGTAAGGAATCTCCAGAACTTGTACCTCAACATTAGATAGATGAACTATCCCTGTATTGTAGGTACCCCTAGTGTGCATCAGAGGCACAGTATGAGAGGTTTTCTGTAAGGGAAGAAAGGGTAAATGTTGGGAGAAATGAAAAATAAGTCCAACTTTCCTTTCAGGAGGACTATTAACAAGGCACCCCCTAGTCTGCTCAGTGAGGGGGGGGGGTGCCTCTCACATGCACAAGCATTTGCCAACTGCCTGTGCCCTGAGGAAAATTTCCCCCTCCAAAATCTCTGACAGAACAGATCTAACTGAGCAACTATTTTATTGACAGAACAAAATTGGAGAGGATGCTTAAGAGTTCATATTTCTGTTGCAGTTTTCCCACACATATTCTTATATTTGGTCATTGACTGTAAATAAAGTCTACTACTACACGCATATTCTTTCTAAGAAGCCATCTAAATAGTCTTTAGCTGCACTTCCAGGGCACTTGTTTGTTAGGCAGGACAGTATCTCTGAGAGAAAACTAAACCTGTTGTCTTTCTGTCGTGGACTAGATAAAGAAATGGCACCAGATGCTTGTAAAGCTGAAGAAATAAGAAGATATACATATAGGTGCAAAAGAAGCTGGTTTTAGAGAGGTTGCTATGTACAAGATTTTGTACATAGTAACCTCTCTAAAACCAGCTTCTTTTGTTACTATGTACAAGTTTTTGTACATAGATTTTGTACAAGATTATGTACAAGATTTTGTACATAGTACAAAGTTTAATAGTAAAAAGTTTAATAACTTTTTCAGTTGATAAAAATTATAGACTACTTTTGTGCCTTCCTGATGATCCTGTCACTTTGACACTAGACAAAATAAATCTGTCATTTCAAAGTAGTTGTTACAGAGCTCTGTTTGGCTATCTAGCCCTTTTTCAAAAAATCTTCCTTTTTACCCTCACTACACACACACAGTTCTTTGGACACTAACACTGACAAACTGTTCCTTAGAGTATCTCTCTCACACAGCGCTTATCATAGATAGAAGGCTGCTCTCCTTGAAGAAGCTCTGATCCTCTCTATATAACTCCTTTTCTCTTAGAAGATTCCCTGCTTCCTATCTGAGGGTTTTCCTCGTTTCTCTGAGGGTTTTCCTCAGAGAAAAAAATAACCAAGTCACCAGTGTGATTAATCAGTGTTACTTTGCTATGTTTAACTCCAAAAACTCTGGTACAGATTCCTTTACTGAACTCTGCTCTTCCTAGCACTTAATTCAGAGAAGCACAGCCCCTCTGAACTGGCTCTCTGCTTCCAGAGAACAAAGATATCTCAGAGCTACCATTCACTCTGGCTCTCACAACCAAACTCTTTCTTTTTTTTCTAGAACTCTCCATCCTCAGGCTTTATAATGCTGTACAGCTCTCACAACCAATCCCGAGGCATTCTAAATTAACCCTTCGGGCTCTGAACTTTCCATTGACAGTATAAACCTAAGTGCTTGTATATGTTACAAGGACATTTCTGCTTTGTTTGGGACAATCAATCTTTCAGTGACAAGTGAGGATTTCCCCTTTGAAAGGAGTAGGATATGAAAGACTGTGCATGAAGAACCAAGGCCTAGTAATGCTTCTGGATTAGCAAATCTGGAAGAAAAGCAGGGGCGTACCTAGGCAAACGTGCGCCCGGGGACAAAACCTGAGTTTGGTCCCCCCCCCCGCCCGGCATATGGGCGGCCACCCTCCCCCACCATGACCAAACAATGATTTTTTGTACCAGCTCACAAAACACCTCCCACTCCCATCAAAACATACATGGCTCTCTCCCCACCAACTCTTTTCCTAATTTCCTAATCACAACAACCCTATGAGGTAGGTTGTTAGCCTGAGAAACAACTCCAAGTCAGTGTAAGTGGGTATTAAGCATGTAAATCTCTCGCCAAATCAATTCCCCAGCAAAACATTTACCAAAACAAATGTCAGCATCATCTCTTCTCAAAATTCTCTCCAGTGGAATTCCACTCCCAAACAGTATCATTTTCAATTGTGTTTTAAAACTAGGGAGCTCAAATTCTTCTTGTAAATCTACCTTTAAAGGAGAATCTTAGTCCCCGGTTAAAACAAAATGGAACGTGATGCTGTTTGGGGGTGGATTCTCCCCCACCCTGAAACAGCATCACTTTTGAGGGTTGGAGATTCAGATGAAACATATAGCAGATTCGGCTGGAATCTGGGCAAATTTAGCACATATCTGACAAAAATTGTCCGATTACGCCCTGCCCAAATATGAACAAATGCTTAATGCAAGGTATGGGGTTTGGGGGGGGGGGTATTTTGGGTAGCTGTCCTGTAGGAGGTATTTTTTTAAAGCTAGCTGCACCAAGGATGTCAGAGCATTATCCAGAGATTGTTTTGAGGATACCACCCAAGCTTCATAATGTTTGACTAAGGGGCAGCAAAGTTATGGTCGCTTCAAAATGGAACGCCCCCATCCCCATTGTTTTCAATGGGAGCTAACCTCGACATGGGTAATACCCATTTGAAGGACCATAACTTTGGTCCCCCTGAACATAACTTCACCAAACTTAAGTGGCATCATAAGAATAGTTACCAGATGATACCCTGAAATTCCTTTGGTGTCACTAGCTTTAAAAAATACATCCCTTCCAGGCACCCCAAGAAATTTAAGCAAAGATTCTTTGTTTTGCGGGTGCGACTTTGCTTCATTGTAGCCACGAGGAATTTCTGAGGCAGGCTGCACATTTTTGAAGATAGAGGTGCCAGACTTTCAAGGTGGCTCCAAGAGGCCTTGAGTAATAGCATCCACGCTTGGTGAGCTTTGCTTCTGGAGTGTGTGGGGGGGGGAGTTGAGAGAGTTCTGAGAGAACTCAGCCCACAGGCTTTCATGTGCAGGAGCGGGGAAACAAAATAGGCCAGTTTCCTTGGGGGCCCACAAAATTGAACCCGCAGAAGCAGAGGTCTCCAAACGTGACGGGGATTACCAGGAGGGCCTCCTGAGCCACCCTGAAAGTCTGGTGCCTCTATCTTCAAAAATGTGCAGCCTGCCTACACACTCAGAAATTCCCCATTGGCTATAATGGAGCAAAGTGACTGCAAAACAAAGAATCTTGGGCAAATTTCTTGGGGTGCCTGGAAGGGGTGTATTTTTAAAGCTAGTGACACGAAATTTTCTGGGTATCATCTGTTAACTATTATTATGATGCCACCCAAGTTTGGTGAAGTTATGTTCAGGGGGACCAAAGTTATGGTCCCTCAAATGGGTAGCCCCCATCTCAGGTTAGCTCCCATTGAAGACAATTGGGATGGGGGCACCCCTTTTGGGGGTCCATAACTTTGCTGCCCCTGAACTAAACATCACCAAATTTGGGTGGTATCATCAGGACAGTCTTCGGATGGTACCCTGAAATTTTGGTGCAGATAGCCTTAAAAATGCGCCCCCTGCAGGCCGGAACGTGAAAAAACACTTAAAACATTTAAAAACACACAAACGACCCTGAAATGTTGGCGCCCCCCCACGTGACCAAATGGGGGGCGCCCGGGGACATAGGGTACCCCCTGTCCCTTGGCAGGAACGCCACTGAAGAAAAGTATGATGGTGAGGATTTTTATGGAGTCTTTCTGCACGTCATGTGATTCCACTTTGTTGGGACCTCCCTTGGAAAGAGGGGGTCAACAAAACCGAGTCGATCCTTCTAAATGTGACAATTTAGTAAAAGTACTTAACAGTGCAATCAATTGGGTGGGGAGTAAAAGGGCTGTGGAGCCCACTGCCAGCATCTTTGCCAGGCCAGATAGCATAAGTGGCATTTATGCCATTGAGAAAGGCACAACTTCGGTTACAAGATGCTGCACAGTTCCATGGCACTGCACTGGTGCTCCTCCACTGCAACAGCCTGGGTCAGAGCCAATCAGATGTCCCAGGGGACCTTCCAGACTGGGAACAACCCTTTTGTTTTTGGTGACTTAGGCCAGCTAAAAGTGAGGTGTAGCTCACTGAACTTCACAGGGGGCTTGCAGTCCAATTGAAGGATCCCCACTTCCCCCATTTTTTCTTGTTTTCTTCCAGTACACACAGCTGGGAATCTCTTTGGAGGTGGAAGGGTTACACCATGCCCAACCGCAGCAAAACCACACCCCCTGAAAATCTGTCTAATGGAAATCAATTAAATAAATCCATTTAATTTCCACTTAGGATGTCTTCATGAGCCTTTGTCTGTGACCAGAAGATCAGTAGATCCACATTGCCCTGCGATGCCTGCATGAAGACAACATTGAACATAAGAACATAAGGACATAAGAAAGCGCCTGCTGGATCAGACCAGAGTCCATCTAGTCCAGCACTCTGCTACTCGCAGTGGCCCACCAGGTGCCTTTGGGAGCTCACATCCAGGATGTGAAAGCAATGGCCTTCTGCTGCTGCTGCTGCTCCTGAGCACCTGGTCTGCGAAGGCATTTGCAATCTGAGATCAAGGAGGATCAAGATTGGTAGCCAGAGATCGACTTCTCCTCCATAAATCTGTCCAAGCCCCTTTTAAAGCCATCCAGGTGAGTGGCCATCACCACCTCCTGTGGCAGCATATTCCAAACACCAATCACTAATTGGGGTCTGGGAACTTTATACCCTTTTCAAAATATGACTGAAAAATACAATCGACTCAGTTCTTTGAGCTGTCTTTGTAAAAGGTCTAAAGGAGCAAGGGAGCATATGTATAACCTACCTCGTTTGCGTAAAATGGAGCTTCTTCCGTGAGTTCTTTGTTAAACTGAATTTCCCATAGTCCTTTGAAGTAGATGGTATTCACCATCAACAGCTGGGTCAGATTATCCAAGGTGTTCTCAGGGAGAAGATCCTTAATTTCACCTTACAGAGAAATAATGAAATGGATTTGGCTTTTAAAATTCCATTGTATCTTACTTTATTATTACTGATGCATACAATTCATTACTCCCTCTTTAAGTAAGGTGACCAGATGGTCATCTTTGTGAACCGGGACGGGGGGTAGGCAGCCGCGCACACGTATGTGCGCGCAGCTGCAGGAGTGCACTGCCTTCTGGGGCAGTGCCCCAGAAGGCCATGCTCCTGAGACCGCGTGCGCGGGAGGCTGCCACACTGCCTTGCGCCCCAGAAGGCAGTGCGGCAGTCTCCCAAAAATCGGGACAATTGAAATAACACGCGGGACAAATTGTTTGAAGGTGGGACTGTCCCACCAAAAGCAGGACGGCTGGTCAGCCTATCTTTAAGTAAGTTAAATGGAGAAGCTATGGTGTAGAAAGTGATAATACAAAATTCATACCAATTCCCCATTGTTTTCAAGACAGTTGGGATCAAAAGGAATCCTTTGGTTCCTCTTCTTCATAGAAATAGTTTATATCCAATGTCTTCATGGTCATGAAAAGCCTTGGTTTTCTCTCATTGGCTGATCAATGAAAGATTGCATTGGCTGCTAATTTCTAGAGCATTCCACCAAAGAGCAGAGATGGCACATCTTCCTTTCATTGAAGTTTTGCTAACAATCTGGCTGAGGCAACTAATACACAAGATGCTCTTACCATGTGACCGGACTTCAACCCACAGATTTATCAGTTTCCTCATTTCTTCAGGGGCATTTTGGAAATCAGCTCTGCTAATTTCAGTCATGTATAGTTTCAGAGCACACAAAAGGAATTTCTGAACAGTGAGAGAAACAATGGGACCCGTCATCAGCAACAAAAACAATAATAAAAGTATATTATACAGAATCAGTTCTTTGATTCTAGTTAGAAAAACAACTGGTTCTGGTGGTGGGATTCAAATAATTTAACAACTGGTTGTATAAAAGCACCATTTTAACAAACGGTTCTGCCAAAGTGGTGCGAACCTTCTGAATCCCACCACTGAATGTAACCTTCTGTAGGGGTGTGTTAGCGGACCCAGTAGAGCTTCAGAAAGTGCACAGGAATGCCTGCGCCATCTGTCCCTTCCTGGGCTCACACGTACGCACATCACGAGATCTCCCAGACACCCAGGTCACAAGATACCTGAATGTGGATTCGACCCAGACAGGAACGTTTCCCCCTGCACGTACGCAGCCCTTCACTGAGTCATGAATTGCGCAACTTTCTCCCGCTCTCCCGCCTTCCCCAAACCCTTAATAAAGGTGCCAGGGACCCCAGCTCGGCAGACTAGCCAGACTGGCCAGACTTGCCGCTGGCCTCTCTCCACCAGCTTCCTGATATTGCTGCGTCTCGTCTCATTCATTGCGTCGGCGTAACAACGTCACCCTTCAAAGGTTTGGCAAAGTGGAAAACAGAAATTTGCAAAATAGAAATTTGCAAAATAACAGACAAAAGAGGACTCACTTTGACTGAGTTCCACAGAAGCAAGAACAACCAGGGAAAGGTCTGTGCTTCTTGTAACTAAGATCCAGTGACTATATGGTTTTGCTGAGCACTCAATTACAAGAACAAAAATTTTTGGTGACTTCTTGATCCCAGGGCTCAAAAATTATGCCACATCTTCTGGGTCAAGGAAGTTCATTTCACTTCTGTTAAAGAATTTGGTATGGAATTTTGCACCACACGTTTAACTTTAAACATTTTCCTGCCATAAAAAGAAAGTACCATTTTTACTGACTCCTTATGCTGCAATTCAACTGAGTCTATATAATCAATATGCTTTTGCAATATGACAAAACACTAGTGTTACCTGGTTGAAGGTGATGGTTTGGTCTCCAAACAGCTTGTCGGCAAAACTCAAGAAATAATCGGTGCTGGGTTTGTTAAGTTCTTCAAGGATTTTGCTGAAAGCCAAATGGACTTCTTCAGGATTTTCACATGTATGTTCTGGAACACACTAATAATACAAAAGAATGTTCATTCTTGTGAGGCTTTGTTGGCAAACGATGGCTTTTTCTCCAAGGAATAACTCCTTTGAACTACTTTTTCTTTCTTTTGTGTGGTAAAGTAGTCAGTCTTAGGCCCCTTCCGCACACACAAAATAATGCGTTTTCAAATCACTTTCACAACTGTTTGCAAGTAGATTTTGCTATTCCACACAGCTTCAAAGAGCACTGAAAGCAGTTTGAAAGTGCATTATTCTGCATGTGCGGAAGGAGCCTTACAGTGCAATCCTGAAGAGTTACTCCAGCCTAAGCCCATTCATTTCAATGGGCTTAGGTTGGAGTAGCTTTGTATAGGATTGTTCTGTTAGAGACACAGAAGAGGGCTTGCAAATTAAATAGGGCCTTTGCAGTCATGCTGCATAAAAGACTAACAGCCCCCATCCATAGGGGAGGGACAAAAGGACTTCAGGGAGCGGCACAGCCTCACAGCAGTGCTTTTGCCCTCCCCAGGGCATTTACCAAAGCAAAAGCAGCAGACTTGCCAGCAGCCTCCCACCCCTCAGTCCCACCCCCACCCCCAAACCAGAGGTGGGATCCAGCAGGTTCTCACCAGTTCCCAAGAGTGGGTTACTAATTATTTGTGTGCGCCGAGAGGGGGTTACTAATTGGGTCTGCTTTTCCGTTAGAAATTCCATTAGGTCCCAAAATCATCAAGTCCTGTTATTTCCTATGTGGCTGGTTAGCTAAGGTAGAAAACAGGATAATTCTCCCTGTTGGGCTGTTTTAAAAACATGTTTTTAAAACGTGGTAAAGTTCCTTGTTTAAGGAAAGTATCCTTCGTTTGATTTCTAGAAACAAAATTAAGTATTTGAAAGTATTAAGTATTTGACAGGCAGTCAATTAGAGGAGAAGTAGTTGTTTCTGTTCGCAGTAGATGATAGGACTTGCTAGAATGAGTTTAAATTATGGACAGAAAGATACCAGCTGGAAATTAGGAACCTTTTTTTACAGTAAGAGTTTTTTACAGTAACAGAGAAATTATTAATGCCCCGCCCCCGGAATGCCCGGCCACGCCCCCGTCGTGCCACGCCCAGCCCCATTGGTGCTACGACACTGTTTGAATCCCACCACCATGGGAACCTGTTACTAAAATTTTTGGATCCCACCACTGCCCCAAACCCTGGAAGTCCAGGGTGGACAGGGCTGGGCTGCCATTCTTATTGGATATCAGTGGGAGGAGGCTTTCCAGGGGGCAGAGCCAGCATTAGTTGGCCCACACCAGGGGTTAAGGGCTGGGAGCGTGGCACCCCAACCCTCAGACTTTGGGTGGCATTAGTCCTGTAAGCCCTACGAAGGACTTTCTGGCAGCAGGGATTTTTTGCCCCCCTTGCCATCTAAAAACCCTCTTGGAGTCATGTTCTGTCACAGAGGGCTTTGGATAGGGCTGTAATTCCCTTCCAATAATGTCACCCTCTTGTGTCTCTTTTTATTATTTTTCCTAATACCAAACCTTTTCCTGCACCAGCTAAAGCAGTGCTATCAAGCAAATCTTTAATTATGTAGATATTGCTGAAGGCTTCTTCACGAGCCGGATATCACTTGTAGCTTCGGTTGTGGGAGGGTCAGGTTTGTTCTAGTTAGCCTTCTCTGACATTTGCTTGTATTTGTGGCTGGCATCTTCAGAGGATCCTCTGAAGATGCCAGCCACAGATGCAGGCGAAACGTCAGGAGAGAATGCTGCTAGAACACGGCCATACAGCCCGGAAACCACACAGCACCCAAGTCTTTAATTATGCCTTAAATCAGAAGACTGTGATTGTCTTAGGTCATTTCTAATTTACTTCTTTGTTCTTCAGAGTCTCTTTTTTAAAAATAGGCGATAAGGGAACAGAATTAAAGACATGCGAGTTGATTAAAAATAGCTAACTAGATTTTTTTTTTTGGCTTTGAAATTCTGTTTGAGTTGGTATAGTTTTAAAATGGCTTAATTCTGAATGAAATTATTTAACTCTAAATAAATGTTATTCTAAATCCTATTGAACATAGTGGGACTCACTTTTGAAGATATAGTCTGAGTAAGTTAATGTCTGAGTAATAGTGATTGGCCTAAGATCTCTGAGTGAGCTTAATAGATGACCAAGGATTTAAAACTAGGTCAGCTCGGTCCAACATTCTAAACACAATAAAGTATGTAGATAGAATGGATCACTGCCTCCTTTTCTAATTTATTCAGTATGTTCTAGAATTACGATCTATACAGAAGCAACTGTTGATTAACAAATGGGTCAGGGTGACTCATTTGGAAATAGTAAGGAATGCAAAATACAAACGTTAAAATGATTAACTCATCCAGCAACCGTGGTAAAATCTAGAGTTTGCACTGGTAAACCTGACGTTGACTGTCCTATCACTATTTTGAGGTATCAAGCTATTTGGGTTCGGGCATACTTGTCAAAATCGGCTTCCGGATTCATGTTTTTTTTTTCAAGAAGAAATGTATACCATCTGCTGAAACACAGCACAGCTATTTTTATCAGGAGGTCCTCACAATTAAATGTTTGCATGGCCGTTTTCAAAGAAAAGGAGCAGCAGTGGCGCAGGAGGTTAAGAGCTCGTGTATCTAATCTGGAGGAACCGGGTTTGATTCCCAGCTCTGTCACTCTGAGCTGTGGAGGCTGATTCAGAATTCCAGATCAGCCTTGGCACTCCCACACAATACCGCCAGCTGGGTGACCTTTGGCTAGTCACAGCTTCTCGGAGCTCTCTCAGCCCCACCCACCTCACAGGGTGGTTGTTGTGTGGGGGGGAAGTGCAAGGAGATTGTCAGCCCCTTTGAGTCTCCTGCAGGAGAGAAAGGGAGGATATAAATCCAAACTCGTTTTCTTCTTCTTCCCTGCACGCACACATTTTTCATAGACTCTTGGCCTTCAACCATTAAATATATTTAGAAATAATTACTAAGCATCAAAAATTTTCACTGGGATCAAACTCCCCAACTATTTCACAACTTACTGTGTGATGACAAGCTGGTGCCTCAGTCCCAGAGCAGGGTAATGGGTGTCTGGTGACTTCATGAGGTTGAATATGTCGTGGAACAAGAGCTGGTGGTCTACTAGATTTAGCATGTGGAGGTTCAAATGGTTGATACTTGTGAGCCCAAGATTTAGTTTGTTGTGGAGGATAGAGTGGGTGCCTGGGATAGATCTTGTCTTTTTCTTGAAACTGCAAGGAAATGATAAAACTTCTGTGTACCTCAGATGTAGCAGATTTTTTAAACAACACTGAACTACAGGAAAGGAATAGCAGATTCCCCACTGCCCTGCGTAACCCACATCACTCTGTCAAAAATTCAACCAAGCCTTGCTACAACCACCCCACCCCCGACCTTGTTATATTATCATCATGTAGCCACAAATATTCATTTGAGGCTTGCCAGAAAAGGCAGGGGAAAAAGAGAAGTCAGCATCGTATCTGAATCTTTCACTCAATGGCCGAGTCTCCACTGGAAATTAAATCTAGATAAAACCAAGGGTCTTTCCCCACTGTCTTCCATCCCCCCTATGTCCGTAGACCGCTAGTCAGCGCTACGTAAGTATCCTATGGGCGTCTACCGATGTCTTCTGACGCACCTCTCGCTATTAAAGTGTGCGGGTGACTCGTGCAAAAGGCTCTTTAAGAAGAGTGCTGCCTTTGGGATGCCGCAAGGCTTTCGAGGGGCGCCAGAGAGGTAAAGGGCCGGGTGGTCATGCTTCGCTTTGAAGTGGGGAGGCATTGCCCCACGCTACTTTAGGAGAGTAGCGCGGGGCTTAAGGTAAGTGGGGAAAGGGCCCAAGTTTCAAAATAAACTGCACCTTTTCATCGAGGTTTCAACCTCCCTACTGCAGCATGTTTCTAGTGAAGATATCTTTATCTATCTCAGATTTTTTAAATGTTACAATCCCCACACCCACGCCATCGGCTTTGTGGGTCTATCCTGACTGACTGCTGTGCCATTTTGGGGCGGGGACTTTTTTCCATGAAAAAACATGCTCATGTTGGGACATAAGCACGTACTCACAGTATCCCCACCCTTGCATCTTTCTTCTGATTGGCTATTGTGCTGTCGCGAGATCTGTATTGCAGAGTCTCATTACTGCACTGTTTCCCAATTTTAAAACTATTTCCTATTAAACTATTAAAACTATTGGCCAGGTTGGCACATTGAATGCATTCTCGCACAATTCCCGTTTTCCCGTGCCCATGTTAGAGCAGTTCGGATTCTCGCTCCTCACTATTACGTTTCAACAAAACAAACAAAGTTTAAAAAAGGCTGCGGGTATCGCGATCGACGCGACAGTCCGGGCTACGACTCTTATTGGCTGGAAGGCATTTGCGTCACTCTCTGCAGAGGGAAATTTGAAACCACATTAGACCCCTGAACCTCCCCACTGATCTGGGTTTTTTTTAAAGCAGGTTCAAGCAGGTTGGGGGGAAAACTTGTGATAAGGGGGGAGCACCAGAACTGGGATGAATCTGTGTTCGGCAGTTCAGCTGTGGGCGCTTGCGTGAAAACCTGGATATTTCCGGGTGAGTATCCCGGATTAATCGGCAGTGGGATATCGCCAATAAAAAAACTGTTTTCATGAAAAACACAGGCCCTTGGCCTTCAAATACGCTTGTCTGTAATTGTCACGTTTGGTGTGAAAGTAACTGGAAATAGTACCAAGTCAGAGGCAGAAAAAACAATCCAAAGCTGGCTAAAAGTTTCTTTGAACATACCTTTGCATGTGAAGCAGTTGGTCTTATCCGGGTTACCAAATATCGTCTGTTTTCGATTTTCTCATCCTCCTTCAGTTCATCCCAGTGGAGTACCTGGAATGATTATAACATTGTTTTAGTCACAAAGTGCTTGATATTAAAATATGCACACATTGAAAACCTCCAAAAAGGAGGCATCAAGAGGAGCCAAAAATAAAATAACCTGAAAGGTATCAAGAATGGGTTGAATGCATACATATGATATCAGGGGTTTTTGAAGTGAGAATGTTTAATGATGGCCCATATCAAGAATGGGGGCTATTTCTAAACCAAAGGCAAAAACCTCACTGAGGGCCTTTCCCCACTTTACCTTAAGCCCCGCCTCTTGATGGAGAGAGTAGCTGGTCCCCCCGCACTTTCACGCATTAGGGCGGCGACAGCTCAGCAATTCCCGACAGCTACCGTTAAGTCAATTTCAGCATGTGGTATCCCCTACGCTTCTTCTTAACGGTATACTTTTGATGAGGATGCCTGGGGATGTTTGGGATGCCGTCGTGGGACGCCTCTAAGGCAGTAATTTCCGATGTCGCAGAGACTTCGAGAGCAGCATGCGGCATAGGGGAGATTGAAGAGAGTGGGGAAAGGCCCTGACTCGCAGAAAATTGCTTGAAATGTGCAGCCTACATGCATACAAATGAGACACATGAAAAAATAGAGGCCTATATAGCTCAACAGAGAGTTTTGAAATATCGATATTACTAGCATTTGTGATAAGGTCATGTTTTAGGAGATAGGTAGAGGCTATAGAAATTCAAGCCTCCGATGGATTACAGCTCCATAATCCCCGCCAGCATGATGCTGGCAGGGGATTATGGGAACTGTAGTCCATAACAGCTGGAGGGCCGCGAATTTGACACCTGTGGGCTAATTGCTTAAAGCTGTAAAATTACAAGAACCTCCCAAGGACCTTTAATAGAAGAGGTACAGATCAAGATGAAATAGCTTGATTTAATAAAAGTGTTGGGAACAGTGATAAGTAACCCGTTTGCAAATGAGTCCGACTTGAAGATATTTGACCGTGCCCACCTTTTCAAGCTCGGCTGCAGTATCATTTGCAGATCCTTGAAGAAGCAGGCCCAAAGCAGCCGTGAGATTCACAGGACAGAACAGGATGTTATCAGATGGATGCTCCGCGCTCAGCTTACGGAAAAAATCAAGGGCAAATTTGGCATTTGCTTGTGGCAGGGTAGTCATGGTGGAATTTACAAGCTCTAGGGGAAGAATAAAACAAACAGAATCTTACAGAATGCTTTTTTCTTATGTGAATACGAAACAGTGATGTTTTCTGCTATCTAAATTCGCATTCATCGAAATTCACCAATAGTAACAATCAAAAATATTTTAAAAAACAGCCTTCCTGGATATTTGAGGAAAGATATCCTTCTATTGCAGTGGTTCTCAACCTTCCTAAGGCCGCAACCCTTTAATACAGTTCCTCATGTTGTGGTGACCCCCCAACCATAACATTATTTGTGTCTTATTCCATCCAGCACCATCGGAAATATGTGGTTTTCCAATGGTCTTAGGCAACTCCTTCTGTCAAAGCGGGTCGTTTTGATCCTTAAAGGGTCGCGAATTCACAGGTTGAGAACTCACGTTTGCATTGTTTTGGAAAAACAAATGTATTTTACTGTTCAAACTGTTTATCTTCTTTTTTATGTCAGCGCTCTGTCACAGCCGCAGTAATTGAAGCTGTCTTAATAATACGATACTTATTTCTTAAAACAATATTTTAATACTTCACTCTACTTCATCATTTCAAACTGTGCTGCTATTTCGTTCAAAACACCAAAAATGGCATCATTTTTAAGTGTCATAGAAAACAAGTCTCTGAGAAGTCAAATTGGAATCTGGTATGGCTACAAGAAAATTCTCAGACTGTGTGACAAGACCGCTAATGTTAGAACCAGACAATGCCCTCCAATCCCAAAAGAAAAGATACATACTCTAATATTACAAGCAAGTAGATATTTGTGACTTTATAAATGTATTGTCCCTCTTCCATTGTGACAGTAAGTAGTCAGTAGAAATTAGCTCTGTTAATAGATAACAGTCTCACAGCTCCATTTTTGCTTTGCGTACAGTGCCAAAGAAGATAGGGGGTCACTGTTTGCACACACCAGCTGTTTCACAAGTAACTTGTTGATTTCAAACACAGACTGAACCTCAAAAATCAAGATCGGAGCTAAACACCACCGCGCACAGGACATGGAAACAGTCAGTAGGAAACATCTTTACCTTGACATGCACAGCAATGATCAGCGGAGGCCAGTTGCGTTGTGATGCTCTCTTCTGCAAGATGCCTGTATTTATACGGAACCTCTCGCACTCCCACCCACCATTAAACAGATTCCCAACAGTGCCGTGCTAAGCAGAGCGACACCCTTCTAAGTTGACTTCCTTCAATGGACATGAAAGGGTGTCACTCTTCTTAGGATCACACAGTCAATCTGAAACAATTCGATTAGCTGCAGTTTACATAATGAAAACACTGTGGCTCATCATACACTGGACGTTAGCAATAATCAAAGGTCATCATTGTGGGTATTTTAGCATATCCTGTAGACAGCACGTAGATTACTGCCACGACAGCCCTGACAAAGCTTTTTCACTTTTCTGAGTTTCTTAGTACTGTTGTCATCACCCCTTTCCACATACCCGTGGCAGGTACCAGGAATAATGTGGTAGATTCTGGAGGTGGTAGAATGGATTATACCTGGCTGCAGGTGGAGATTCAGGTTGGAATATGCTGCCACAGGAGGTGGTGATGGCCACTAACCTGGATAGCTTTAAAAAGGGCTTGGACAGATTTATGGAGGAGAAGTCGATCTATGGCTACCAATATTGATCCTCCTTGATCTGAGATTGCAAAGGCCTTAGCAGACCAGGTGCTCAGGAGCAGCAGCAGCAGCAGAAGGCCATTGCTTTCACATCCTGCACGTGAGCTCCCAAAGGCACCTGGTGGGCCACTGCGAGTAGCAAAGTGCTGGACTAGATGGACTCTGGTCTGATCCAGCAGGCTCTTTCTTATGTTCTTATGTTCCATTCCTCCATTCTATATAATAATTATAAATTATAAATATTACAAATTATAAATATAAACATAAAGAATAAATAAATAAATAAATCCTTTGCCCGTTTATTTGCTCATTGGTATGCCTTGTTTAAAAAAATATTTTTTTTTCTCAATAAATGTGTTCGTGAGCCAAATGTCAGTCAGCATTCCTAACTTGGAGGAGGCAATTGTTCAAAGCAATTGTCGAAAGCAATTTTTGTGCTCCATCAAGGAAATCCTGTAAGGTTTCCGGTATGCTAACTTGACAGTTGGCCCCGAGGCACTTAGAGCATCTCTTCAATAGGTCTATGATTCAGGTAAATCAGATAAAATAGCAAATTAGCCACCAGTACCACCAAGATTATATGGCAAGAGCTTTGGCATGCATAGGATTACTATGGCTGAGTGAGGCTGAGAAATAAGGAAGAGCTTGAAATGTTTCTACATTTCAATGGAAGAAACAAGTTCCATTACATTAAAACTTAAGATAAATGTGTGGTTATGCTTCTCAGAATCAGTAAGGATTGCCTTCCTTTCAGGTAATTTTTTTGGGAATGTAAACAGTGGCGCTTTCTGCACAGACACTTTAAACCATGAAGAAGAAGAAGAAGAAGAAGAAGAAGAAGAAGAAGAAGAAGAAGAAAGAAGGAAAAAGAAGAGGAAAAGAAAAAGAAGAAAGAAGAAAGAAGAAAAAAAAAAAAAGAAGAAAGAAGAAGAAGAAGAAGAAGAAGAAGAAGAAGAAGAAGAAGAAGAAGAAGAAGAAGAAGAAGAAGAAGAAGAAGAAGAGGAGGAGGAGGAGGGAGGAAGAAGGAGTAAGAAAGAAAGAAGACAAAGAAGAAGAAGAAGAAGAAAGAAGAGAGAAAAGAGAAGAGAGAAAGGAAAAGAGAAAAGAGAAAGAAGAGGAAGAAGAAGAGGAAGAAGAGTAAGAAGAAGAAGAAGAAGAAGAAGAAGAAGAAGAGTAAGAAGAAGAAGAAGAGTAAGAAGAAGAAGAAGAAGAAGAAGAGGAAGAAGAAGAAGAAGAAGAAGAAGAAGAAGAGTAAGAAGAAGAAGAAGAAGAGTAAGAAGAGTAAGAAGAAGAAGAAGAAGAAGAAGAAGAAGAAGAAGAAGAAGAAGAAGAAGAAGAAGAAGAGGAAGAAGAAGAAGAAGAAGAGTAAGAAGAAGAAGAAGAAGAAGAAGAAGAAGAAGAAGAAGAAGAAGAGGAAGAAGAAGAAGAAGAAGAAGAAGAGGAAGAAGAAGAAGAAGAAGAAGAAGAGTAAGAAGAAGAAGAAGAAGAAGAAGAAGAAGAAGAAGAAGAAGAGTAAGAAGAAGAGTAAGAAGAAGAAGAAGAAGAAGAAGAAGAAGAAGAAGAACTCCGAGGAGTTCTGCAGGGTTTTCCCCCCAAAATGTTTTATTTGCAGCCTCAAAATGTTTCAACGGCATCCTCTTTTCTAGCAGTTCTTTTGGCCGAAATGTTTTTTTTAAGTGCTGTCCCTTTTGTGCTATCCCTTTTGGTGAGTTCACTCCTTGCCTGCAGAACCCCCCTTGCCCAGTTTTTAGAACATTCCAGAGCTTTTTTTGAGATTGGGGTGGTGGTGGTTAATCCTCACAGCATTGACTACGGAAGACTCAAGGAACTGCAGCATGAGCCTGGGAAGCATGAAGCACCGATCTGTCCGTACACTGGGCGGGAAAATACGGAAAAAAAGAAAATGGCAGCCAGGAATCGTTCCAAGGGGTTGAGTGCAAACAAAAGGGAGGGACTGAAAATGTTTTACAAATATTTTAGGAGATTTGTGCAGAAAGAGCCTGTTATGCTACAGCCTGATCTGTTCATATCTCAGGGTCAGTATTTGGATGGGAGACCACCAAGGAAGACTCTGCAGAGGAAGAGAATGACAAACCACCTCTGCTTCTCACTGGTCTTAAAACACGTGCTGAGGTTGCCATATGTCTGTTGCCACTTGATGACATCTGCATACATGCATACTAAGTTTTCAGATATAAAAATAAGACACAGCAAGAAACAAATTGCTTAACGCAACTAAAGTGGCGACTTAATCATGCTTGAAGTATTCCTTATTGTGTGCCTTATTGGGAGCTGATGAATAATTGGTCTTCTCTCTAAATGAGGATGTATGCTCTTTTGTATGTCCAGTAATTGCCACTCAAGAGAAGCAAGCCTATTTTATAATCTAAGACTTTGTAGAAGGTAGTGAGATGAGTCGTCTTTCAGAAAAACATTCTGCCCAGACAAACTGGAGGCCTCTAGCTGAGCATGTTCACTTTATCAGGAGTGAAAGGCTTCAGCAAAGAACAGTACAAATAGGGAGTCCAATGTGATGCCATCTTAGTGACCATGTCTGGCAGATGAAAGGGACTGCCAACACAGGGTGGGTGAAAATGATGCCTCCCTTGCACTTTGCGGGCGCCCTCTCATTCTTTGCAAACCAAGCAGACTGGAGAAGAAGCCTGCCTGTGTTCCATTCCAGGCTACACACGACCTGGTGGGAACTACATTTCCCAGGAGACCCTGGGAAATGTAGTTCCCACCATGTCATTTGCAGCCTGGAAGGGAACAGGCAGGTCTCTTCTCCAGCCTGCTTGGTTTGCTAAAGTCAGTGTGGGGGGGACGCCATGGGGGATAGCGGGGGGAAGGGGTTGGGGGAAAATTTTCTGCCCCATGTGACCCAAAGCCATGCGCATGGTGTGTGGCACCCCCCCCTTTCCCCTGGTAGCCCCGCCACTGCTCATGCTACTTGGAGGCAGCAACTTTGCAAAACTGAACACTGAGTTTTGCTGTGGGCCAGGTAAATTCTTGTTGTGAGCTGGATAAAGCCCACAAGCCATAGTTTGGAGACTCTGATCTACAGTAGGACTGGCATCTCCACTTGGGATCACCAATTGTTGCACATGGTTGATTCAAAGGGCCATCCTGTACTTGTTTAGAATATAGCGAGTAACCCTTTTGCCATTGACTGAAAAACCTCTGTCTATTTCATGTGGACATTTCATTTCATTTTTGTTTCCAAATTGGTGGGCTATTTTAACATCCACATGATACAACTGTAACAAATTCCAACACTTAGGGAGATTCCACCTAGCCAATCTAAAACAAGATAAGGAGGCAAAAAAAACATTTCGGGGGCAGATGTTCGCACAAAATGGGTTAGAGAGCCCAACTTGGGTTAAACTATCTTTCCCCTGTAACCCAGGTTTCAAATGCATCCTGCTTGCCTGTGTGAACCCTAACCCTTCCACCCACCATTTAAGTGGGTTCTCTAGAGAATCCACTCAAATGGCAGCCACCATGTTCAGATAGGGGAGATTTTCAGTTACAGGGGGAAATATCTGGCCACCCACCATTTCAAGTCCCAAGCTTGTGAGGGGTGTGGATACTTTTCCCCCCTTGCCCTTAGAGGCCTCTTTAGCTATACATATATCCAGTGGTGGGGTTCAAATAATTTAACAACCGGTTCCGGTGGTGGGATTCAAATAATTTAGCAGCAGTGGCGTAGGCGGTTAAGAGCTCGTGTATCTAATCTGGAGGAACCGGGTTTGGTTCCTAGCTCTGCCGCCTGAGCTGTGGAGGCTTATCTGGGGAATTCAGATGAGCCTGCGCACTCCCACACATGCCAGCTGGGTAACCTTGGGCTAGTCACAGCTTCTCAGAGCTCTCTCAGCCCCACCTACCTCACAGGGTGTTTGTTGTGAGGCGGGAAGGGCAAGGAGATTGTCAGCCCCTTTGAGTCTCCTGCAGGAGAGAAAGGGGGGATATAAATCCAAACTCTTCTTCTTCTTCTTCTTCTTAACAATTGGTTGTTTGCAAGCATCATTTTAACAACCGGTTCTGCCAAAGTAGTGTGAACCTGCTGAATCCCACCGCTACATATATCTTAGAAAGGAGGGAAGTGTCCCTGTGCAAAGTAGCTGCAGCGTTTCCTGTCGCTTCCTGAACAGGTGAACTTCTATGTGCAAAGGTGGAGAGGGGTATTATACGGGTTTATTCATAACAAGTTACACTCATTATGAATGAGTGGTGCAGAAAGGGTTGGTCATATTTACTGTAGTTGGAATGCTGCCCACAAGGAGTTAAGCGAAGACGGCTTCTGACTGGCTGGCTGAAAAAAAGCAGAGTTCTGGAGTCAGTGTGAAGAGATTTTGAGGGTAGTTTGGTTCAGAATGTGCTTGTGAATGGATGTGTAGAATGAGCTCCATTCTATGGTGGTTTTAAAGCTACACTGGTTGAGGGACTAGAGTCCCTGCTGTGACAAAACACACACACCAAAGAAACATACAGGTTGCTATTTTGATTTATCTAAAGCAGGGGTAGGGAACCTTTAACACTCAAAGAGCCATTTGGACCCGTTTTCCACAGGAAAAGAAAACACTTGGAGCCGCAAATAATTTTTGACATTTAAAATAAAGATAACACTATATATATATAGGGGGTTTTTTACCTTTTACTCTGCTCATTCTAAGAAGCAGGGCGGGCAAGGATAAAGCCAGCGACTCGGCCTCACCGGCCACCGGGAAAGCGCCCGCCCCGCTCCAACAGGGCGGGCAAGAGGGGAAGCCCACAGCGCGGCCCAGCCGACCGTGGACAGTTGGTGCACCTGCCCTGCTGCCTGCAGGGCGGGCAAGGATGGGGCAGGCGGCTCGGCTCGTGGAGCCACAGTGCAAGGGCAGAAGAGCTGCATGCGGCTCTTGAGCCGCAGGTTCCCTACACCTGATCTAAAGGGAATCCACACTCATATACTAAGCAGGGAAACTTATGAGAGTTGTGGGATGTTAATAGGAAAAAGAGAGGAAATTGACTTTCTGCAAGATAGAAGTAATTCCTGCTCTGGAAAGTAATATGTGGGCAAGACATAACTAGTAAAGGGATTGACTTTAAAGTCTGAGCGAGGGGGAAACTGTTTTGAAATACTTACCCAGCGTTAAGCTGAAGAACTTTCTAACTTAGGAGAACTGAATACTGAATATTCTTTCACCAATACTTAAGTGTAAATATCTGTACATATCATCCTGAAGGCAACCGTAAAGAATCTAAGCTAATGAACTGAACTAAATTGTAACCAAATAGGAAGGAAGATACAGCGACAACTTGTATATATTACCATCTCAACTTACCAGCTTCATGTTTCATAATATTTAGTATTGTACCAAAAACATTATTTTTTTGTAAATTAAAAACTCCATTTTATATCTTTTTAAAGTTATCAAGCTTCTGGTGCCTAAGTTTATTTCTGAAATAAGGGAAAGGATTTATTTTGTGTTTTCTCAGAGCCTGACTGAGAGGTGTCCAAGCTAAACAGAAGAGGAACATTTTTCTTTTTGTTTTATTATACAAATGGGAAAGCACACAGTGAAATACAACCTAAAATCAACACATTCACACAAAACAGTTGACAAGGGAACTGCTATGTAACAGCATAAACTGACAGTTTGAATTTTGGAGGGAAAATCTCCTTGGGGCACTTGTGGGCAGAGGGAGCATTCCATAGTTGTGTTACAAACATCCTCTTTCCAGGTTTCCCCCTACTTTGCTCCAGACTTTCTCAAACCTGCTTTGTTACCAGGGATGTACAGCCTGGGTGCACGCCTTTCGGTCACTTTTTTACATGCCCATCTATGGGCCTTTCCCCACTCTCTTTGATCCCCCCTATGCCGCGCGCTGCTCTCAGCGCGCGGCATCCCAGGCGCGTGCCCAGGCGTCCCCACGACGTCATCAAAAGGCGCCATTAAGAAGAGCGCCTGGGATGTCGCGCGCTGAGGGGGCGTGACAGCGGCACTGTCGCCGCCCCTGTCGTGGGGAGTGCCGGGGGACCCCGCTCTACTCTCCTCAAGTAGCGCGGGGCTTAAGGTAAGTGGGGAAAGGCCCTATTTCTTGACATTTCCAACTGATCCCTTAAAATTTTTCACCTGCTTCCTGATATCTTTTGGGGTGATATACCATGGATAAAACATCTGATACCAGTTTTCTCTCATGGTCCGGCAAGCTGTGAATTTTACACTTTTTGTGCATAGAAGTTTCCGTTGTTCAAAAGGTATTTGTCATGGTTTGCCCCTTGTGCCCCACCTAGACTGACAGCAGTGGTGAAGTACATGTGAGTGAGAGCAATGAGGAAGAGGAGGAACCGGCTGGCAATGAGGATGAGGCAAGCTTCGCAACTCCACCAACAGAGAACTGGCATGCTGGGCCCATGCCATCATTGGACCGGGAAGTGTCAGACTGCTCAGATGACCATGTCCCAGGACCAGCTCCCAAGAAAAGTGGAGATATAGGGCTCTACTGGCAGCAGGAGATTGCAACACTCCGGCCCAGAGGTGGGATCCAGCAGGTTCTCACAAGTTCCCGAGAGTAGGTTACTAATTATTTGTGTGTGCCGAGAGGGGGTTCCTAATTGGTGATTTTGCCACGTGTTTTTTGCCTTAGTTACGCCCCTCCTCTCAGCAGTAGCACGCAGAACTTGAAGCAGTCTAGCAGGAGGGGCACCGGCGTGCGTGGCAGCCTGCGCCTGCGTGCATCTGTTTCCCGTCCAAGGACCGGCGCAGCGGCTGCGTCCTTGCCACAGCCCCGCCCAGGAATGCCCCACCCCAGAAATTTCCGGCCACGCCCCCGTCGTGCCCCACCCAGCCCCTTTGGCGCTACGCCACTGTTTGAATCCCACCACCATGGGAACCTAAAATTACAAAAAAAAATTGGATCCTACCACTGCTCTGGCCTCTCCTCCTCCACTGGAACAGCAATGCAGTGACTGCACTTAGCACAGGAGGTCAGCTATTTGGCTGCTCGACAGCTGTAAGTTGGCCATGAGATCTCTGCCAGGTACTCAACTGATTACAGCCACCTGATCCAGCAGAGTATAAAGGAACAAGGGGTACCAGCTGCTTCTCCACAGAAGCAAGGTATGCTATCAGTCCCATTGTAGCTCTGCTCCAGACCTTTTTCTGTACCTGAAACTCTTGCTGTTGTTACCTTTCCTTGGGTCTTGACCTCAAACTGCTTCTTGGATCACTCTTTTGACTCTGACTATGTTGGGCTGTGCTTGATTTTGGACTGATTGACTACTCCGTGGACTAAACCTGAGTTTCCTTGGATGAAATGGCTTACTGCCCCAATCAGTTACCAGCCAAACTATGACAATATTTATTCTTGAACATTTTGTATCCATTTTGCCATGTGTACCTTCACTTGTTCTTCCATCTCTGTATCATATTTAAGTAAAAGTCTATATATTCATCCTAGTAAATGCTGCTTTTGTTGAGTGATTTCTTTTTCAAATTTGGTCATTTCTCTGGCAGCTCAATCCAAAAGCTTCTAAAATTTCTACTTTTTTTGGGTTTGGTCAGCATTGATTTAATCTCCCTTATTTCTTGAACTTTCTTTAAAATCTCAGATCTTTCCTTTTCATTTGCCTGTCATGATCTATCCAGTGACCCTTTTTTATTTTTAGTTTCTTTTTTAGTTCCTCCAGTTTTGGTAATGTATGATTTTCAAATTTTTGAACTTTGTTTACAATAAACTCTTTAATACACTTGAACAACTACTGATGGGTTTTCAGATTGTTTTTTCGCAGGGTTTGGACATTGGGAGTGGGCAGAAACATTTTGTAATCTATCAGTTTAACCGATTTGAGTACCCCGAATCTTCTCCTATCCATCCTAGGAAGTGTTAATCAGCCCAATTTGGGGGCAGGGTGGGACGGAGGACAAATTCACTTTAGGAGAATTCCACTCCTCCACAGGAAGCTTGTTGGGTGACCCTGGGCCAGTCCCAGTTCTCTCAGAACTCTCTCAGCCCCACCTATCTCAAAAAGTGTCTGTTATGGGGAGAGGAAGGGAAGGAGTTTGTAAGCTGCTTTGAGACTCCCTGCAGTTGAGAAAAGTGGGGGCATGAATCCAAACTCTTCTCTGCAACTTGTTAACATTGTAAATAAAAACAAACACCCCAGGATACCATACGAACGTAGATACCTTCAGAACTTCAGAGTTAAATTCAAGAAACAAGGTTGGCAGCATATAATATTCAGTGTAGGTGATCTGCTACGCCAACTCATCAAGCTAGAAATTCAAAGCAGAGCTCACACACGATACAAAATAAACCACACCTATACACTTTATCCCAGGTCAAGTTCAGGAAAAGGAATATGCCAGAAATGTGCTGCCCTGTTGACCAGGCCTTCTCCTCCACTCCTCAGATGCATACGTTCAGACATGTCACTCCGGGAAGGGAAGGAGGAATGGGGGAGGGGGCTTGCTGTAGGTCTTCCTGGCTCCTCTCTTCCTCCTACAGCCTTCTGAAATCATTTATTCGATTAGTTATTTAATAATACATGAATGACTAATGATAACTTGAAGATGTAGCTAATGAACATTTGAATTTTTTTATTTTGATGTAACAAAATATTAAATTTTAAATTTAAAGTAATGAACAAGCTATTTTTATATAAAAATTAGATATTTATTGTCAATTAACAATCTAAATATTTTTTCATATATTTAACGTATATTATAATTACAATCAAATTTAATGTTATACTTTTCATATCTATAGCTGATTCCGCATGGGCCAAAAACAGCAGTGTGAAAACGGTGTGAAAACGGTGTAAAAGGGTTTAAAACTGGGTTAAAGGGTTTATACTGGCCCTTTCCCCACTTACCTTAAGCCACGCGCTACTCTCCTCAAGTAGCACGGGGTCCCCCGGCACTCCCCACTACAGGGACAGCGACAACGCAGCTGCCCCGACGCTGACGCTGTCACGCCCCCTCAGCGCGCGGCATCCCTGGCGCTCCTCGAAACTGTGCCTTTTGATGACCCCACGCAGAGCTCGGGGTCATGGGGATGCCCGGGCGCGTGCCAGAGATGACACGTGCTGAGAGTAGTGCGCAGGAAAGGGCAGCAAAGGTAAGTGGGGAAATTCCCACTGTTTTCACACCATTTTCACACTGCTGTCTTTGGCCCATGTGGAATCAGCCTATGTAAATAATTGTTACTCTTTTTTCCTTCTTATTTTGCAATGCTTATACTCCGAAATTAACAAAATATATACAATGTGGTATTGAATATATTGTGAAAATTTTATTGTTCAATAAATATTTTTTTTAAAAAAATGAAATGGTTCTTTCTAATCGAACCCAGTGGGTTGGATGCAACCAGCTCTTTCATTCAGTCTCACCTAATTCTTTCCCACGCTGAAGTCCTGGAAACACATAGAAGACCATTGTTCAGCAAAAGAAATTCAGAGAGATTCCCAGTAGGAAAATGCTGGATTCAAATGTATTTTTAAGTTTGATAACATACACAGAGATATAAGGAAAGGGTGAGGCCATGACTGACACAGAGGAGGGTGAGGCTATGACTCACAAATAAGGAGAGGGTGAGGCTATGGTAGAGCATCTCCTTTGCATGCAGAGTATCCTGGGTTCAATACCTGGCATTTCTAGTTGAAAGGGACCAGTTAGTAGAGATCAGCTTTTAAAGAATGACTCAAAAATCGGAATGGAATAACTCAAACACTAAGTACGAAACTAACAACAACAAACAACAACAACCTTTATTTGGCATTTAAAAATAGATTCTAGAGAGTTGCCAGACATTTTTGAAATACAAATCAAGAGTACATTCAAAGCGCAGACAGGAAGACTGTATATGGCAATATACATTACTTAGACAGTTCTGTCACTTGTAAAAGAAATTTTGCTACTTTTTCCAAGAGCATGACATCTGTGTTGTTTAACAGAAGCTCCACAACAGAGTCTCTTTCAGATTTGTCTAGGGCCAGCCTGGGAGAGAAATTCCTAATGCCCACATATGTCGGACAGTCAAGAATAATGTGAGCAAGAGTCTCCACTTGATTTTTACAGTGTGGACAAACCCGATCCTGGAGAGGTGAAGTCGTTACGGGCGACGCAATGAAGAGACGAGACGCAGCGATATCATCCGGTGGAGAGAAGCCAGTGGCGATATAGCGTGATCGATGGATCTGGCTAATCTGCCGAGCCTGTGGGTCCCTTGGCACCTTTATTGAAAGGGTTCTCGGAAGGGCGGAGAGAGCGGGAGAATGTTGCACAATAAGCACTTGATTCATAGGGGAGAAACAAATATGACGCGCGGGGAGGAAACGTTCCTGTCTGGGCCTAATCCATACCTGGGGGTATGTATCCTTTGTCCCTTTGTCCAGGGCATCTTGTGACCCGTGAGTCACGGGGGTCTTGTGACAGGTGAGCGTGTGCGCCCAGAAGGCAACAGATGGCGCAGGCATTCCTGTGCTCTGTCTGAGGCTCTGCTGGATTCGCTGGCTCACCCCTACAGAGAGGGATGGATAAGTAACGACCCTTTGTAATGGCCGATGGGAAGGTATTGGATCTGGCCCTTGTGATAATCCATCTCTGTTGGGGTTCAGTTAATAATTCAAGATATTTGGCTATGTGCCCCTGTTCCAGTATTATTCCAACAGAGAGGGGTGAGCATGATTTATTTGCTTGCCCCAACAAGATATGATATTCCTGTTCTAGAAGTCTACTAAGTACGAAATTAATTTTGAAAGATTATCTATGTACAAACATTTCCAGATTGGACCCTAGATACAGGATACATCACATATTTAGGATACAAAACAAGTTTGAGTTAATCAGGTCCAAACAGCAGAAAGGTCTAATGGTCAAATCGCTATTTCAGTCTTCAGGAAACAGATGAATTGCCAACATCCAGGTTGGTCTGGAGCTCTCCTGCCATTACAACTCATCTTTTCTTTTTAAAAAAAAAAGTTTTATTTGTTTTGCACATATGGATAACACATACAGAAAAAGAGAAAGAAAATGTCCAAATCTGGCTACCCTTTCCCCACATTCATTCTTGGAAGCACATTCAATTGTATCCTGGTCTTCCTTTGGGATTAATATAATATTTGCCTCTCTCCAGGATCCCAGATTGCAAAATCCCATCCATCGTTGGTAACCTCTATGCAACTGCAAAAGCTTTATAGTAGATGGTTGGCAATCCAACTGGTCCCAGAAATTTATTTAATTTTCCTTGTTTTATGGCTTCTACTAGCTCCATTATTGAAATTGGGTTATTCAGGGGCGGGGGGTTGCTCTTCTGTCAGTATTGGCAATTATTGCTTTACTAAGTAATCTGCAATCTCTTCTTCATCTGATACATTGCTTTCAAATATTTTTATATTTTGTATTTTCTGTTATGTCAGCTTCACCCCCAAATCCCCAGAGGTTTCCCAACCTGGAGCTGGCAACCCTACAACAGACATATAAAAGGAGGGAAAGGTATCATTGGGTAGCTATGCCATATCTTTTTTCATCTGATGTGTTTTTAAATGCTGTTTTTAAATTATATGTTCTTAGTGCAATCCTAAAGTATTCTGTTCTCGTATTCTGTTCTTGTCTCTGCCTATATTTTATACCTTATTAACGGAGCTAGCAGTCTTCCCATTGGGGAGGATTTTTAACAATGGGCTTGCAGGGTGCCTTTGAATTTTTGAAATCTGACATTTGAATTTGATTTTAAATCTGTATTAACCGCTGTTTTTAAAAAGGGATTGGTAATTTATTTGTATGGAAGTTTAATTGTTTAATCTTGTTTGTGTTTAGTTGTACGATGATTTGATTTTGTTGTGCACCGCCCAGAGCCCTTCGGGAATAGGGTGGTATATAAGACTAAACAATAAATAAATAAATAAATAAAGTAAGTAAGTAAGTAAGTAAGTAAGTAAGTAAGTAAGTAGCCAAAAACACTGACTGAACCAAATAGCCATTATGCTAGCCTATCTTGCCGATAAGGCAGTTACACTGGTGCAGCCCCCCAGTTGTGCCCCACCTCTTACAGCCACCATTGTAGCCCCATAGCGGCCCCTTACTGGTGGACCAGTAATATAGGCCCTTATCTGCTTGGAAATGGATGGGCTCAGGGTTGTGACTATAATTGGTTGGTTTCCTAACCTCTTTCAGCCTAGCATTGCCCCCCTCCAACAGTGATGGAAAGTTATGCTAGCAATAAACATGGTGTAGCTCACAGGCACCAATGCAAACAAAAAGCATAAGTGCCCCCCCCCCCCACTGGCATGACCATGCCTAAAAGGCCCAGAGAAGCCCAGAGAAGCATAGTATGCTGACTACAGGTGTAACCAATCCTCTCCCTTTCCCATGGTCACTATACCCCCTCCCCAGCACCCAATCACTTCCCCCGAGCAGGGATGCTTAGGAAGGGCACACAACATGGAACTCTGACTCACAGTCCCATGCAGTATGACCTTAGAGCGAGCAGCATGGCCCTTTGACGATGGGAAAAGCAAAGAGAGAGCACCAACACCCAAGAGGAAGAGCAGCAAAGTTCATACTTAGTTGGTAACGTGTGTCGCTGCAGAATCCTAACAGTTCCCCCATCTTTGGAGTCTCAACCCTAAGAGACAACCATGCACTGACAAGGAAGCAAAGGTCAGGAACCCCAATCCCCTTGTTTCTGACTGGGTGCGCCCCTGGCAATGCTGCCTCCCACACCCTAGCCCAGCAACAGTGTTCATGTGGAAACAATGTGACTCAAGGCCTTTTGGCATCATGGCCCCTGTCTTGCAATGGGAAAAGATTCCTGGAAAGTTTCTCAACTGAACTGGCAGGGGGGAACATTTTCAGCCCCACACTGGCCTGAAAGCTCATTTCTTCTCCAGGAACTCCCCTCCCCTCCCCCCACACCCATACACACACCTTCAGTAGTTTTTGGAAAGGGATTTGGCAAATGCCCAACTTCTGTCAGCAGGGCAGCTACTGTGTTAGATGGTTCATCAGCAGTTGCTGAGGAATTCAACATGAGACTTGGTGGCTGTATCCTCTGCCTCAAAGGAGGTTTGCAATGGGGAACAGAAGGGTGAGGTGGGGTGGCAGGGAATAAGGGGGGGGTGCTGGTGGAGGAGACCAGAAGATGCCTTAGTTTCTGGGTGATGTGGCTGCTGAAACCCCTGAGGAAGCAGGTGACTCAGGGCCTTGGACGTGGGGGCCCCAGCCAGTGCAGTCCATCCCCTCCTTTACCTTCCATGTGAGCAGTGATTGAGCAGGAGTACCTTGAGACCTTGGCTGCTTTCTAACCTGGAGCCGAGTAAATGCAGAAACAGTTGGGTAAATTCAGGGGAAAGAATGAAAGAAGGTTCCTTTTGTTTTGTATTAGTTTAAATATCCACTGGAGAGTAAGAAACGTAGGCTTGCTGATTTGGTAAAGCTGAATGTTACTTAAGAACATAAGAACATAAGAACTAGCCTGCTGGATCAGACCAGAGTCCATCTAGTCCAGCACTCTGCTACTCGCAGTGGCCCACCAGGTGCCTTTGGGAGCTCACGTGCAGGATGTGAAAGCAATGGCCTTCTGCTGCTGCTGCTGCTCCCGAGCACCTGGTCTGCTAAGGCATTTGCAATCTCAGATCAAGGAGGATCAAAATTGGTAGCCATAGATCGACTTCTCCTCCATAAATCTGTCCAAGCCCTTTTTAAAGCTATCCAGGTTAGTGGCCATCACCACCTCCTGTGGCAGCATATTCCAAACACCAATCACACGTTGCGTGAAGAAGTGTTTCCTTTTATTAGTCCTAATTCTTCCCCCCAGCATTTTCAATGAATGCCCCCTGGTTCTGGTATTGTGAGAAAGAGAGAAAAATTTCTCTCTGTCCACATTTTCTACCCCATGCATAATTTTATAGACTTCAATCATACCCCGCCTCAGACGCCTCCTCTCCAAACTAAAGAGTCCCAAACGCTGCAGCCTCTCCTCATAAGGAAGGTGCTTCAGTCCCTCAATCATCCTCACTGCCCTTCTCTGCACTTTTTCTATCTCTTCGATATCCTTTTTGAGATGTGGCGACCATTCCCCCCCCACCTCCTTCCCAAGCCTTTGAGAAACTAGCACACCAAAGCTACCTGCATTTCAAACCATTTTTTTCTATGTATCATAGAAGGCTCCAGTGCCATCTAGGGGCTAAATAAAGAAAATATATGCTAGGGAATTTCAGAAAGCAGCCCAGTGCCCCAGAGTGCTCCCATGGTCGCTCCCCAGAATGCCCCCGCCCACCTCTCCCTGCACCTGTGTCTTCTTGGCTGCATTCCCAGTGACATCCTTTGCTGGGTTTTGCCTCTGCAAGGCTGAACGGCAATGGCAAATCACCTGTGTTCATCTCCTGCCACAGAACTTGACCGATTTCCCTCCACAACCAAGGGATGTTGCAAGTATTCTTTTGTCTCCGGCTTTGCTGTCTCTTGACCAAACCCATAGAACAGACTCGATTGTGAAACCAAACTTGCAACATTATATACTGTGAACTCCCCCATCTTTTATGTAAGTTATTAATATTGGGGGATCCATCAAAAAATTACAAGCTTTAGAATTCCCCAATATATTACCCATGAGTGCTTTGAGTGTTTTTCTGGACTTCTTCCAGGCAAGGGAAAGGACCAAGTCTGGTTTCTTGACCTTGTTTGGAGGTTCTAGCAGGGGAGCACATCTACCGTATACCCTTGACCGAAGAACAGTACACTCCTTCTATCTGGGATGGTCATCCTCTTCCACAGAGCGCGCAACTTGGGGAGGGACGCATGTGGAGCGGTGAGGGAGGTAGGGGACACCCGCCTAGCCAGCCAGATCAGCCAAATCAACCCTGGCGATCAATGGGGTGACAGATGTCGCAGCCCTCACAAGTCTGGTTTCTTCTCCATAGCTTTTGACCCTCTTGCCTAATCTTTCACCAGCCCCTTCTTCTTTCCTCCTTAGTTATTCGGGGAGATGGATCAAAAGATCCAACTCTGAATACAAAGGAAGGAAGAACTTCAAGCCATTGTTATCAAATCATGAAATAACCTTATGTAGTCCTTCAGCCCAGTTACCTTTTAATCTCTCTCTTAGGCCCCTTCCACGCAGCAAATGTATAATGGGTTGCAGTGGAGACAAAGCAACCCGTTTTCCTGTTTTTGCATTCACATGCATCTGTGCAAGCAGAGATTGGAGTCCACGGAAACAGTCTGGCTTGCTGTCGTGCCTTCACATGGAGCTGCATTTCTTTTTTAAAATTTTGCTCCCCACCAATGCGTAGCTACGCAGGCATGCACAAATAAACCCCACAGCCATGGTGATGTCTCACCATATGACCATCTGCTCCTGCGTAGCTACGCAGATGTAAGCTGCAAACAAATAAATTTAAAAGGGAAAACAGAGGCAAATAAAACGCCTCCTGCCCGGCGGTTCGCTCACAAGTGGCTGCAACCCGGGACTTTTGAAAAGACTCGCAAATAGCACAATTCTTTAAAAAAAAATAACACAGGGCAGATTCATTTTAGGAGTGGGATCTGTGCGACATTCCCCCCAAAATGGGTATTTTACCACCCTACAGCTGTGTTTTTTGGCCCGTGTGGAAAGGGCCTTAGGCAAATCATACAGGTTGACGTGGTTACGCTCAAGAAGACTTAACCTGTTGTTTCCTTGCTGGGGGGGGGGGGGGAGAGGGGTTATCTGCAACCACACTGTCTGAAAAATTGCACTCCCTGTGATCACATAGAACAAGAACCACCGTTTTATTAAATGCTTTGTTTATTGCGATCTTGTGCAGTTCCAGTTCCAGACAGGAAGCGAGAAGCTTAATACGTTTCAAAGAAAACCCCCAGCTGCTCAAGCTTTTAAGAAAAGGTTTCATTGCCTGCATTTGCTTCTTCTTTTTTTTTAAAGGAACACCCATAGTTTAGGGTTGCTCTTCGGTTTTAATTGGAGGCAATGTGATATAACAGAATCCACACAAATGGATTATTCAGGCCGGCCTTATTATGAAGCAATATGAAGAGCAGATTCCAGGCGAGGTAATTCGTTTTTCTGCCTTATGACACCATCTCTGTGCATAATTTTCAAAATTAAGCTCTCATCCACAGAAGATGACCTTCATGTTCACCTTTTGATTCAGGTGTAAAAAAAGTATAAAGCAAACATTGCAATTGTCCATTACATTGAACCTAGATCCATACCAGACAAGAAGAAGAAGAAGAAGAAGAGTTTGGATTTATATCCCCCCTTTCTCTCCTGCAGGAGACTCAAAGGGGCTTACAATCTCCTTGCCCTTCCCCCCTCACAGCAAACACCCTGTTAGGTGGGGCTGAGAGAGCTCCGAGAAGCTGTGACTAGCCCAAGGTCACCCAGCTGGCGTGTGTGGGAGTGCACAGGCTAATCTGAATTCCCCAGATAAGCCTCCACAGCTCAGGCGGCAGAGCTGGGAATCAAACCCGGTTCCTCCAGATTAGATACACGAGCTCTTAACCTCCTATGCCACTGCTGCGTCTGTGTCAATTCTGTGTCAATGAGAGGCATGTCCTTACTACCTCTCAAGTAAGCATGTACAGTTTGCTCACATTGGGAGTCAACCAAAAAAGTCTCATATGAAGCACTGCATATTTCTCCTGAATGACCACATCCCAAAACAGAAAGAGAACAACCCTCTTTAATAACTGTGCAGAAGTAAGAAGTATAGCTTTTTCTATAAGAGTAGTTTCGGAGTCCACATTACTCTCTTCACAGATCTCTAAGGGACTATTTTTCTTTTGGAATATGGCCATTTGTCTGTAGCTGACTGTAAAGACAAGGACTAGTTCTCCCATTCAAGGATAAAGGAAGGTTGTTCTTTAAACAAAGTGACATGGAGCAAAATGGTGTGAGAAGGCAGAACAACAGAATTCCTTCAGAGCGCAAATCAGACCCACCACCAAATACAGATTGCCTTTGCCCCTATCCATCCAGCGATTAGAATCACAAGGCATGAAGCGAAGTGGAAAAAAAACAAAAGAATGAACTTTTCTAAAATCGTTTTCCATCGTCGTTTTCCGCTGATCTCGATTTTCGTCCGTCAGAATCATTCTTTTACTCGGGCTTAAGGAACCTACCAAAGAGAAGAATGCTTTTGGTGCAATTCTGCCGAACATAGAAAAGGAAGGGATGGTCGGCTATGAAAGGCACAGGTCCCCGACGCTGGCGCCGGGAGACTTGGGCCTCCTTTGTGGCAGGTGCTTCGCCACCCTCTTCATCAACCTCGAAGAAAGTATCATGGACGAGCTGAGACAGAGCCACCCCGTGAGTGGTTGTTGCGCCAGAGAAATCGGCTTTTTCAGAATCGTTTAGAAGTGACAGATCCAAGTATTTGTCAGCTTCCACTGTCTTCTCCAGGCTGAACTTGGGAATGGCCAGCTCTACCTCTTCAGGCTTCAGATCGTAGGACCAGTCAAGCAAATCTTCATAGGTCAGTGCATTTTCCAGCTAAAGGAACAAAGAGAAGTTGTAACACAGTCAGTCCAGTCGGAGAAAAACCAAGGCTCCTTCCGCACATGCAGAATAATGCACTTTCAAACTGCTTTCAGTTCTCTTTGAAGCTGTGCGGAATGGCAAAATCCATTTGCAAACAGTTGTGAAAGTGGTTTGAAAATGCATTATTTTGCGTGTGCGGAAGGGGCCCAAGACTCGGACATCAGCATGATGTGGCAGTTAAGAGGGGTAGACTCTAATCTGGAGAACTGGGGCTGGTTCCGCATGGGCCAAAAACAGCAGTGTGAAAATGGTGTGAAAATGGTGTAAAAGGTTTTTACTGTATCCTTTCTTTTTCTCTTCTTTTTAGATCAGAATGGCTAGCTTATAAGTAAGATAATCAAGAGGACATTTTCTCTGATACAGCACTGGATTAAGTACTAAATATAACTGATTAATCAATGGCTGAGATAGCTAATAGGGTAGAATTAATGTAATTATAACTTAAAATGAAATATAATCAGAAACTTGAGATGTACTAACGTATCTTTGATATTAGATTGTGTATCATATGTTTTACTAGCTGGAAGTCCACTTTAATACACTATTCTTCTTTATTTTTATTTTCTTTCTTTCTTTCTTTATGTTTTTATATAATTTTCTTTAACGTTTTATATGCCTTCAATTATGTAAACATAACCTGAAATTGTATCTTTTTTTGTATTTCTTCTTTGTTTATTGTACACTGTGATTAAAGAAATAAAATCATTTTTTAAAAAAAGAAAAGGGTGTAAAAGGGTTTAAAACGGTGTAAAAGGGTTTATACTGTTTTCACACCGTTTTCACACCACTGTTTTCGGCCCATGCGGAATCAGCCTGGGTTTGATTTCCCTCTCCTCCACATGAAGCTTGCTGGATGATCTTGGGCTCTCAGATCCCTCAGGCCTCTTCGATCTCTCTCAACCCCACCTACCTGTTCTCTCAGATCTCGTTCAACCCCACCTACCTCACAAGGTGTCTGTTGTGGGAATAGGAAAGGAAGGAGTTTATAAACCATTTTGAGACTCCTTACAGTTGAAAAAAGCAGGGTATAAATCCAAACTCTTCTTCTTCATTATCATCATCAATGCAAAGAAAGTGTGGCTACATTAAGTAAAAAGCTAATGATAACCAATAGGGCTTTTGGCACAAACGTTACCAGATTATTGAGCCAGAATGGGTGGTAGTGTTGATTAACTGGCTTTTGAGGGTCTTCCGGGCTGCGTGGACATGATCACACAGCCCAGAAAACCCACAACAGCCAGTTGATCCCATTCTTGAAAGCTTTCAACGCTACAATGATGACTAAGTTCATATAACAGTTACGAGGACAAACACTATGGTGCAGTGGTTAGATGGTTGGACTAGTGTCTGAGAGACCTGGATTCATCTCTGCCACTGAAACTCACAGGGTGACCGTGTACACTCATTGCCTAAATCTAACCTACAGGGTTATTGTGAGGGGGAAAAAACAGGAGAGGAGAGCAATACAAACAATTTTGGGTCCTCAAGAGAGTAAAAAGTGGAGTATAATGAGTATTATTTAGCAAGAAATAGATCACCTGAAGAAGAGCTTCAGAACTTTCATCAGCCGGGAGTAATACGAACATGCTCATCACATGGTCTTTGTAGGGAATCTCAAGAACTTGCGCCTCGATGTTGTTTAGATACACTGTCCCCGTACTGAAGGTCCCCTTGCTATGCATCAGCTGTACAGTATGATAAGCCTTCTACAAGGGAGGGGAAAAAATGAGAAAGAGTTTTTAATTTACTTTAACCTTTTCATCCTGCCTTTTCCCTGGGTTAAGTGTGACCTTTCTTTTGCTCTTGGATCTTTTGCTCTTTTATAATTTGGTCATTGTGGGCCTGATGAGTCAAAACTAGATGATCCAGACGGAGAAAACTGGAAACAACGGATACAACCCTTTTTAATTAATTAATTGATTGATTGATTGATTGATTGATTGATTGATTGATTAGTTAGTTAGTTAGTTAGTTAGTCAGTCAGTCAGTCAGTCAGTCAGTCAGTCAGTTAGTTAGTTAGTTAGTTAGTTAGTTAGTTAGTTAGTTAGTTAGTTAGTTAGTTAGTTAGTTAGTTGTTTCGATTTTTATACCGCCCTATCCCCGAGGGGCTCCGGGCGGTGTACAACAATTAATACAAATAAGTTAGGGGCAAACCATACAAATAAAACAACAGCAGCCCATAGAACTCCGACATTAAAACATGCTGAATTTCATTAAAACAGCGGTCATATCATAATAAAGGCACCCGGAGAGTCCTTTCCTTTAAAACCCTCCCCTAGGGAGCAGTCGGACTCCTCCATAGGAGGATAATCTTGATGGAATCGAACAGGGGCGCCATACTCAGCGGCTGGTTGCTCCAAAGGCCCGGCAGAAGAACTCGGTCTTACAGGCCCTGCGGAACGCACCGAGATCCCGCAGGGCCCGGACAGCTGGAGGGAGAGTGTTCCACCAGGCCGGGGCCAGAGCCCTAAAGGCCCTGGCCCGCGTGGAGGCCAGCCGCGTCACCGAGGAGCCGGGGACTACCAGTAAATTCGCCTCTGCTGAACGTTTCATGAATGTTTCTGTGGAAACCTCAAGAAGAAGCATAGGACTGTGCAGAAAGGGACAAGGGCTGCTGCTGCTGATATTGGATTAGCAAATCTGGAAAAATCATGATGCTTAGATGTTCTCCTTAAATTCCCAGAAGGGGAATTTTGTAGCCTATTACATTATTACTAGAAATTCCCTCAGGAAGTGGGAGTAGAGAAACCGGCCAACCAATTCAGGTAAAGGTTCTAACACTTAATCTAATTGAAATGAATGAGGATAGTGAAATCCTTTTGATTTCTACTTAGAGTGTCTTTATCGGCCTTCATCTCAAACCAGAAGGGCTGATGGGTCAGCAGGAGAAGCAGATTCGGTGGATTCGGTGAGCTATATTGCCTGAGAGGCCTGCATGAAGACGTCATTGCGGTAAGAGAATTCTAATTGCTGTCCGAGGGTGGATCACTTCTTGTGCGAGGCCCCTCTATAATGACACACATCACACCATTGCTGGGGTAATAAATTGGCCATAGCCATTTTATTGAGCAGAAGCGTGAGGCTAAGCATGGGTCTGGATCTGGTCATGCGGGTACGTGCTACAGCTCAGCAGGACGGGTGCCCCATCCCGAGCTTCGATCTACTGTGGGGCTCTGCCGGCGGCCACTCCTTGCCAGAGATGTTCCCCTTTCGGCCTGGTTTGACAGGGTGGTCGCCTCTTGTCGCTGTTGCCGTTCCCAAGAGGAAGGCGTCGCTCCCTAGCCCCCTTCCCCTTGCCCTTCCAGATCAATACCCATGCGCCAAACCGCCATGAACTAGGCTATGACATAGCAGCATGCATTAACATATAAAAGTAGGGTGAGGTGGGTGGGCAAATCGTCGGCCAGCGAGCACATGGCCTGAACAAAGGAGGGCAAGCCCCTTTAAAGCCTCGGCTCGCTCCTCCTTTCTTCCGGTGACGCTGCCCCTTCCCACAGTGGCTCCCTTTCCAGTTCCGCCCTTGTCTGGGCAGTGTCAGCTGGGCTCGCTCCAACCCCCACCCCGATCAGGACAACTCTGCCTCGTGGTAATTCACAGGCGCCTTTTACATCGCATCTCCAGACTAAAGAGATCAGTTCCCTTTGAGAAAATGGATGCTTTGGAAAAAGGACTGTATTAACGTTGTACCGACTGAAGTCTTCCCCAGGCTCTATCCTCAATTTGCCAGCCGTTTCCCAACCTAGATCTAGCAGCCCTACCCCCCATTCCCCACCAGTGGCCAGGGGGGACCTAGCAAACCTATTACACCCTTTCAAAATATAGCTGAAAGGTACAGTGGACCTTTCCACGATTCAGCTCTATGTTCAGAACAGCAAGGAAGCATACATCTATCTTACCGCATCTGTGAAAAATGGGGCTTCTTTTGTGAGCTCTTTCTTAAATTCAACGTCCCATACTCCTTTGAAGTACATGTTATTCACCATCAGCAGCTCAGTCAAAGAATCCACACTTCCTTCGGGTAGAATATTCTTGATTTTACCTTCGGAGAAAAACAAGAAATTGGGCTTTGAAAGATGTGTAAACTCCTTTGTGTCGCATTTGATAATTACAACTATAAGCAATTCATAATTCCCTCTCTGAAAATCCTGAATGGAGCAGCTATACTGTGGTTGGTGGTTATACAAAACCTATAGCAATTATTCTTCTTGAGGTTCTTTTTCCATATTGAAGAAGAATATCTCTGTACAGGCAGTGTCTTGATAAACCATGGGCGTTTCCCCACTCACCACGCCCCCCCATGCTGTGCACTGCTCTCAGCGCACGTCATTTCTGGCGCGCGCCCAGGCATCCCCATGACCCCGCTCTGCATGGGGTCATCAAAAGGTGCCGTTTAGAAGGGTGCCAGGAATGACGCATGCTGAGGGGGCGCAACAGCGGCAGCGGCAGGGTGACTGTGTTGTCACCACCCCGTCGTGGGGAGTGCCGGGGGACCCCACGCTAATTGAGGAGAGTAGCGCGGGGCTTAAGGTAAGTGGGGAAAGGCCCCATGAGAAGCTGTTATCTTCTCTCACCACCTGTTCAACCAAATTTTAGTTGGCTGTTGTTTTGTAAAGCAATCCTCCAAGGATCAAAGATGGAGGCCTTCCTGTCATTGGCATTTTCCCAACCCATCAAGCAGAAGTGGATGAGATGCCGTTACCATGAGTTTGGATTTCAGTCCACAGGTTTATCAGTTGCCTCACATCCCCAGGAGCACAATGAAAATCAACTCCATCCACTTCTGTCCAATACAGTTTCAGAGCACAGAAAAGGAATTTCTGAACAAAAGGAAAAAAAACAGGAAATAACAACAGTCTAATTATAGATTCATCTTTCTAATTTAAAAAAGTTAGATATTCACCTTAGCGCCTTAAATAATTTATAGAATAAAAGCAAAAGAAGGCATGATGATGGACCTTCTTTAACAGAGTTCCACAAAAGCAGGGGCATCCACTAAAAAGGCCCTGCTTCTAGTTCCAGACTCAAAAATGTATACAGGAGAAGAAGTTAATTTCGCTTGTATTAGGGGTTTGAGCTAGTGACATGCACCACACATTTAGTTCTAAGAGCCTTCCCACTTTAACTATGACTCCCCCTTTTTATTGCAAATAAAATATTTGACCATTTTACACTGCAACTGAATTGAACAAAGTTAACACTTTTTCAATTGAGCAATGCAGAATGCTACTAGTGCTGGCCAAACCTTGAGTTACCTGAATGAAAGCAATGGCATAGTCTCCATAGAGCTTGTTGGCAAAACTCAGAATGTAATTGGTGCTAGGTCTGTTAAGTCGTTGAAGTATTTTGCTGAATGCAGTATGGACTCCTTCAGGATATTCACATTCATCATCTGAATCAGACTAGAGAATACAATGAAATGTTAGTTCTAGTGACAGTTGGTTGAGAGATACATTTGCTTGCTCTTGACTTAGGTGTTAAAGCATTCCATCTTATAGGGCGTTTTCCCACTTACCTTTTGCTGCGCGCAAGTAGCGCAGGGTCCCCCGCGCCTCCCCACTACAGGGGCGGCGACTACGCAGCCGCCCCGCTGCTGCTGCTGTCGCGCCCCCTCAGCGCGCGTCATTCCAGGCGCTTATTGCAACGGCGCCTTTTGATGACCCCGCGCCTGGAATGACGCGCACCAAGAGAAGCCGAGAGAAGCATGCAGCAAAGCGGAGGGGAGGTAGGTGGGAAAAATAGACTTAGCAGGGTCATCAAAACAAATGAGGATGTTTATCTTCATGCCCCATTCAACACTAATTCCCTTCCAATAGTGTCAACCTGCTTGTTCCTGTGTATATTATTATAATTTCTTGTACTAGTGCCTATTCTGCACCAACTAAATCTGTGCCACCCTGAAGTCCAACCATTCCTGATTATGCCACAATCCAATTATGCCACAATCCAAGAATTCTTTTCTAATTTGTTCTTAAGTTTCTCTGTTTTTAGGTGGTGGTGAAAAAGAAGAATTAGACCTGCAATTAAATGGATAATTTAAAAAGAATAAGAGATCTCCCTTGGAAAGAGAAACCATCCTCTACCCTCCTTCCATGGAAAGTCTAGGTGGGATCGAAGGCCATGTCTCCTGTAAATTCCATGGAACACAGTGAATGCACTTCTCAATAATCATATCATTGATTTAATACATTTGTATCATATCCTTCTTCCTTGGTCCTCATGGTGACATTCACAGTGGTTTCATACATGATTGTCATAATAACTTACAGTACAATCCTAAATAGAATCAATGGTCTTAGAATGGTGTAACTCTGCTTAGAATGACAATGTAGCTGAACTATAGATTAATAAAGATCACGGAGGCTTGGCTGGAAATTATAAGAAATCCTGCAAAAAAAATCCACTGATTAAAACAGGTTTTACTTTATCCCAGGATGACAATCTTTTAACCAGGTTGTATAAATTAAATTATAAGAACTGTTTGAACAGGAATTTTAACTGGAAATCTGGGCTTGCTTTCTTCCAACTTTTCATTGGAACTTGTCATGAATTCTGTTAAACCAGGGGTAGGGAACCTGCGGCTCGAGAGCCGCATGCGGCTCTTCTGCCCTTGCACTGGGGCTCCACGAGCCGAGCCGCCGGCCCCATCCTTGCCCACCCTGCAGGCAGCAGGGCGGGCACACCAACTCTCCGCGGTCGACCACGCTGCGGGCTTCCCTTCTCTCCCGCCCCATTGGAGTGGGGCGGGCGCTTTCCTGGCGGGTGGTGAGGCCAAGCCGCCAGCTTCATCCTTGCCCACCCTGCAGGCAGCAGGGCGGGCGCATCCATGCACTTCTCAGAATGAGCGGCATAAAAGGTTAAAAAACCCCAATATATAGTGTTATCTTTATTTTAAATGTCAAAAATTATTTGCGGCTCCAAGTGTTTCTTTTCCCGTGGAAAATGGGTCCAAATGGCTCTTGATTGTTAAAGGTTCCCTACCCCTGTGTTAAACTATTAAATATAAGAGAATTCCTAAATATCAAAATCTCAAGTGAAATCAAACTCTCTTGAAATATTTCATAATTTACCTTTTCAGGAGACGTTGATGCCTCTTTTTCAGGTGCCTCTGGCTTAGAGCAGGAACATGGATGTTCGGATGATTCTTGTTTATCATCACTGGGTTTAGTACGATGTGGTTCTTGGGCCTGATGTCTGTCATCACTAGGTTCAGTGTGTTGTGGTTCTTGTGCCTGTTGTCTATCATCTCTAGGCTTGGTCCCACCCCCCCCCCCCCCCACCCCCCCCCCCCCCCACCCCCCCCCCCCCCCACCCCCCCCCCCCCCCACCCCCCCCCCCCCCCACCCCCCCCCCCCCCCACCCCCCCCCCCCCCCACCCCCCCCCCCCCCCACCCCCCCCCCCCCCCACCCCCCCCCCCCCCCACCCCCCCCCCCCCCCACCCCCCCCCCCCCCCACCCCCCCCCCCCCCCACCCCCCCCCCCCCCCACCCCCCCCCCCCCCCACCCCCCCCCCCCCCCACCCCCCCCCCCCCCCACCCCCCCCCCCCCCCACCCCCCCCCCCCCCCACCCCCCCCCCCCCCCACCCCCCCCCCCCCCCACCCCCCCCCCCCCCCACCCCCCCCCCCCCCCACCCCCCCCCCCCCCCACCCCCCCCCCCCCCCACCCCCCCCCCCCCCCACCCCCCCCCCCCCCCACCCCCCCCCCCCCCCACCCCCCCCCCCCCCCACCCCCCCCCCCCCCCACCCCCCCCCCCCCCCACCCCCCCCCCCCCCCACCCCCCCCCCCCCCCACCCCCCCCCCCCCCCACCCCCCCCCCCCCCCACCCCCCCCCCCCCCCACCCCCCCCCCCCCCCACCCCCCCCCCCCCCCACCCCCCCCCCCCCCCACCCCCCCCCCCCCCCACCCCCCCCCCCCCCCACCCCCCCCCCCCCCCACCCCCCCCCCCCCCCACCCCCCCCCCCCCCCACCCCCCCCCCCCCCCACCCCCCCCCCCCCCCACCCCCCCCCCCCCCCACCCCCCCCCCCCCCCACCCCCCCCCCCCCCCACCCCCCCCCCCCCCCACCCCCCCCCCCCCCCACCCCCCCCCCCCCCCACCCCCCCCCCCCCCCACCCCCCCCCCCCCCCACCCCCCCCCCCCCCCACCCCCCCCCCCCCCCACCCCCCCCCCCCCCCACCCCCCCCCCCCCCCACCCCCCCCCCCCCCCACCCCCCCCCCCCCCCACCCCCCCCCCCCCCCACCCCCCCCCCCCCCCACCCCCCCCCCCCCCCACCCCCCCCCCCCCCCACCCCCCCCCCCCCCCACCCCCCCCCCCCCCCACCCCCCCCCCCCCCCACCCCCCCCCCCCCCCACCCCCCCCCCCCCCCACCCCCCCCCCCCCCCACCCCCCCCCCCCCCCACCCCCCCCCCCCCCCACCCCCCCCCCCCCCCACCCCCCCCCCCCCCCACCCCCCCCCCCCCCCACCCCCCCCCCCCCCCACCCCCCCCCCCCCCCACCCCCCCCCCCCCCCACCCCCCCCCCCCCCCACCCCCCCCCCCCCCCACCCCCCCCCCCCCCCACCCCCCCCCCCCCCCACCCCCCCCCCCCCCCACCCCCCCCCCCCCCCACCCCCCCCCCCCCCCACCCCCCCCCCCCCCCACCCCCCCCCCCCCCCACCCCCCCCCCCCCCCACCCCCCCCCCCCCCCACCCCCCCCCCCCCCCACCCCCCCCCCCCCCCACCCCCCCCCCCCCCCACCCCCCCCCCCCCCCACCCCCCCCCCCCCCCACCCCCCCCCCCCCCCACCCCCCCCCCCCCCCACCCCCCCCCCCCCCCACCCCCCCCCCCCCCCACCCCCCCCCCCCCCCACCCCCCCCCCCCCCCACCCCCCCCCCCCCCCACCCCCCCCCCCCCCCACCCCCCCCCCCCCCCACCCCCCCCCCCCCCCACCCCCCCCCCCCCCCACCCCCCCCCCCCCCCACCCCCCCCCCCCCCCACCCCCCCCCCCCCCCACCCCCCCCCCCCCCCACCCCCCCCCCCCCCCACCCCCCCCCCCCCCCACCCCCCCCCCCCCCCACCCCCCCCCCCCCCCACCCCCCCCCCCCCCCACCCCCCCCCCCCCCCACCCCCCCCCCCCCCCACCCCCCCCCCCCCCCACCCCCCCCCCCCCCCACCCCCCCCCCCCCCCACCCCCCCCCCCCCCCACCCCCCCCCCCCCCCACCCCCCCCCCCCCCCACCCCCCCCCCCCCCCACCCCCCCCCCCCCCCACCCCCCCCCCCCCCCACCCCCCCCCCCCCCCACCCCCCCCCCCCCCCACCCCCCCCCCCCCCCACCCCCCCCCCCCCCCACCCCCCCCCCCCCCCACCCCCCCCCCCCCCCACCCCCCCCCCCCCCCACCCCCCCCCCCCCCCACCCCCCCCCCCCCCCACCCCCCCCCCCCCCCACCCCCCCCCCCCCCCACCCCCCCCCCCCCCCACCCCCCCCCCCCCCCACCCCCCCCCCCCCCCACCCCCCCCCCCCCCCACCCCCCCCCCCCCCCACCCCCCCCCCCCCCCACCCCCCCCCCCCCCCACCCCCCCCCCCCCCCACCCCCCCCCCCCCCCACCCCCCCCCCCCCCCACCCCCCCCCCCCCCCACCCCCCCCCCCCCCCACCCCCCCCCCCCCCCACCCCCCCCCCCCCCCACCCCCCCCCCCCCCCACCCCCCCCCCCCCCCACCCCCCCCCCCCCCCACCCCCCCCCCCCCCCACCCCCCCCCCCCCCCACCCCCCCCCCCCCCCACCCCCCCCCCCCCCCACCCCCCCCCCCCCCCACCCCCCCCCCCCCCCACCCCCCCCCCCCCCCACCCCCCCCCCCCCCCACCCCCCCCCCCCCCCACCCCCCCCCCCCCCCACCCCCCCCCCCCCCCACCCCCCCCCCCCCCCACCCCCCCCCCCCCCCACCCCCCCCCCCCCCCACCCCCCCCCCCCCCCACCCCCCCCCCCCCCCACCCCCCCCCCCCCCCACCCCCCCCCCCCCCCACCCCCCCCCCCCCCCACCCCCCCCCCCCCCCACCCCCCCCCCCCCCCACCCCCCCCCCCCCCCACCCCCCCCCCCCCCCACCCCCCCCCCCCCCCACCCCCCCCCCCCCCCACCCCCCCCCCCCCCCACCCCCCCCCCCCCCCACCCCCCCCCCCCCCCACCCCCCCCCCCCCCCACCCCCCCCCCCCCCCACCCCCCCCCCCCCCCACCCCCCCCCCCCCCCACCCCCCCCCCCCCCCACCCCCCCCCCCCCCCACCCCCCCCCCCCCCCACCCCCCCCCCCCCCCACCCCCCCCCCCCCCCACCCCCCCCCCCCCCCACCCCCCCCCCCCCCCACCCCCCCCCCCCCCCACCCCCCCCCCCCCCCACCCCCCCCCCCCCCCACCCCCCCCCCCCCCCACCCCCCCCCCCCCCCACCCCCCCCCCCCCCCACCCCCCCCCCCCCCCACCCCCCCCCCCCCCCACCCCCCCCCCCCCCCACCCCCCCCCCCCCCCACCCCCCCCCCCCCCCACCCCCCCCCCCCCCCACCCCCCCCCCCCCCCACCCCCCCCCCCCCCCACCCCCCCCCCCCCCCACCCCCCCCCCCCCCCACCCCCCCCCCCCCCCACCCCCCCCCCCCCCCACCCCCCCCCCCCCCCACCCCCCCCCCCCCCCACCCCCCCCCCCCCCCACCCCCCCCCCCCCCCACCCCCCCCCCCCCCCACCCCCCCCCCCCCCCACCCCCCCCCCCCCCCACCCCCCCCCCCCCCCACCCCCCCCCCCCCCCACCCCCCCCCCCCCCCACCCCCCCCCCCCCCCACCCCCCCCCCCCCCCACCCCCCCCCCCCCCCACCCCCCCCCCCCCCCACCCCCCCCCCCCCCCACCCCCCCCCCCCCCCACCCCCCCCCCCCCCCACCCCCCCCCCCCCCCACCCCCCCCCCCCCCCACCCCCCCCCCCCCCCACCCCCCCCCCCCCCCACCCCCCCCCCCCCCCACCCCCCCCCCCCCCCACCCCCCCCCCCCCCCACCCCCCCCCCCCCCCACCCCCCCCCCCCCCCACCCCCCCCCCCCCCCACCCCCCCCCCCCCCCACCCCCCCCCCCCCCCACCCCCCCCCCCCCCCACCCCCCCCCCCCCCCACCCCCCCCCCCCCCCACCCCCCCCCCCCCCCACCCCCCCCCCCCCCCACCCCCCCCCCCCCCCACCCCCCCCCCCCCCCACCCCCCCCCCCCCCCACCCCCCCCCCCCCCCACCCCCCCCCCCCCCCACCCCCCCCCCCCCCCACCCCCCCCCCCCCCCACCCCCCCCCCCCCCCACCCCCCCCCCCCCCCACCCCCCCCCCCCCCCACCCCCCCCCCCCCCCACCCCCCCCCCCCCCCACCCCCCCCCCCCCCCACCCCCCCCCCCCCCCACCCCCCCCCCCCCCCACCCCCCCCCCCCCCCACCCCCCCCCCCCCCCACCCCCCCCCCCCCCCACCCCCCCCCCCCCCCACCCCCCCCCCCCCCCACCCCCCCCCCCCCCCACCCCCCCCCCCCCCCACCCCCCCCCCCCCCCACCCCCCCCCCCCCCCACCCCCCCCCCCCCCCACCCCCCCCCCCCCCCACCCCCCCCCCCCCCCACCCCCCCCCCCCCCCACCCCCCCCCCCCCCCACCCCCCCCCCCCCCCACCCCCCCCCCCCCCCACCCCCCCCCCCCCCCACCCCCCCCCCCCCCCACCCCCCCCCCCCCCCACCCCCCCCCCCCCCCACCCCCCCCCCCCCCCACCCCCCCCCCCCCCCACCCCCCCCCCCCCCCACCCCCCCCCCCCCCCACCCCCCCCCCCCCCCACCCCCCCCCCCCCCCACCCCCCCCCCCCCCCACCCCCCCCCCCCCCCACCCCCCCCCCCCCCCACCCCCCCCCCCCCCCACCCCCCCCCCCCCCCACCCCCCCCCCCCCCCACCCCCCCCCCCCCCCACCCCCCCCCCCCCCCACCCCCCCCCCCCCCCACCCCCCCCCCCCCCCACCCCCCCCCCCCCCCACCCCCCCCCCCCCCCACCCCCCCCCCCCCCCACCCCCCCCCCCCCCCACCCCCCCCCCCCCCCACCCCCCCCCCCCCCCACCCCCCCCCCCCCCCACCCCCCCCCCCCCCCACCCCCCCCCCCCCCCACCCCCCCCCCCCCCCACCCCCCCCCCCCCCCACCCCCCCCCCCCCCCACCCCCCCCCCCCCCCACCCCCCCCCCCCCCCACCCCCCCCCCCCCCCACCCCCCCCCCCCCCCACCCCCCCCCCCCCCCACCCCCCCCCCCCCCCACCCCCCCCCCCCCCCACCCCCCCCCCCCCCCACCCCCCCCCCCCCCCACCCCCCCCCCCCCCCACCCCCCCCCCCCCCCACCCCCCCCCCCCCCCACCCCCCCCCCCCCCCACCCCCCCCCCCCCCCACCCCCCCCCCCCCCCACCCCCCCCCCCCCCCACCCCCCCCCCCCCCCACCCCCCCCCCCCCCCACCCCCCCCCCCCCCCACCCCCCCCCCCCCCCACCCCCCCCCCCCCCCACCCCCCCCCCCCCCCACCCCCCCCCCCCCCCACCCCCCCCCCCCCCCACCCCCCCCCCCCCCCACCCCCCCCCCCCCCCACCCCCCCCCCCCCCCACCCCCCCCCCCCCCCACCCCCCCCCCCCCCCACCCCCCCCCCCCCCCACCCCCCCCCCCCCCCACCCCCCCCCCCCCCCACCCCCCCCCCCCCCCACCCCCCCCCCCCCCCACCCCCCCCCCCCCCCACCCCCCCCCCCCCCCACCCCCCCCCCCCCCCACCCCCCCCCCCCCCCACCCCCCCCCCCCCCCACCCCCCCCCCCCCCCACCCCCCCCCCCCCCCACCCCCCCCCCCCCCCACCCCCCCCCCCCCCCACCCCCCCCCCCCCCCACCCCCCCCCCCCCCCACCCCCCCCCCCCCCCACCCCCCCCCCCCCCCACCCCCCCCCCCCCCCACCCCCCCCCCCCCCCACCCCCCCCCCCCCCCACCCCCCCCCCCCCCCACCCCCCCCCCCCCCCACCCCCCCCCCCCCCCACCCCCCCCCCCCCCCACCCCCCCCCCCCCCCACCCCCCCCCCCCCCCACCCCCCCCCCCCCCCACCCCCCCCCCCCCCCACCCCCCCCCCCCCCCACCCCCCCCCCCCCCCACCCCCCCCCCCCCCCACCCCCCCCCCCCCCCACCCCCCCCCCCCCCCACCCCCCCCCCCCCCCACCCCCCCCCCCCCCCACCCCCCCCCCCCCCCACCCCCCCCCCCCCCCACCCCCCCCCCCCCCCACCCCCCCCCCCCCCCACCCCCCCCCCCCCCCACCCCCCCCCCCCCCCACCCCCCCCCCCCCCCACCCCCCCCCCCCCCCACCCCCCCCCCCCCCCACCCCCCCCCCCCCCCACCCCCCCCCCCCCCCACCCCCCCCCCCCCCCACCCCCCCCCCCCCCCACCCCCCCCCCCCCCCACCCCCCCCCCCCCCCACCCCCCCCCCCCCCCACCCCCCCCCCCCCCCACCCCCCCCCCCCCCCACCCCCCCCCCCCCCCACCCCCCCCCCCCCCCACCCCCCCCCCCCCCCACCCCCCCCCCCCCCCACCCCCCCCCCCCCCCACCCCCCCCCCCCCCCACCCCCCCCCCCCCCCACCCCCCCCCCCCCCCACCCCCCCCCCCCCCCACCCCCCCCCCCCCCCACCCCCCCCCCCCCCCACCCCCCCCCCCCCCCACCCCCCCCCCCCCCCACCCCCCCCCCCCCCCACCCCCCCCCCCCCCCACCCCCCCCCCCCCCCACCCCCCCCCCCCCCCACCCCCCCCCCCCCCCACCCCCCCCCCCCCCCACCCCCCCCCCCCCCCACCCCCCCCCCCCCCCACCCCCCCCCCCCCCCACCCCCCCCCCCCCCCACCCCCCCCCCCCCCCACCCCCCCCCCCCCCCACCCCCCCCCCCCCCCACCCCCCCCCCCCCCCACCCCCCCCCCCCCCCACCCCCCCCCCCCCCCACCCCCCCCCCCCCCCACCCCCCCCCCCCCCCACCCCCCCCCCCCCCCACCCCCCCCCCCCCCCACCCCCCCCCCCCCCCACCCCCCCCCCCCCCCACCCCCCCCCCCCCCCACCCCCCCCCCCCCCCACCCCCCCCCCCCCCCACCCCCCCCCCCCCCCACCCCCCCCCCCCCCCACCCCCCCCCCCCCCCACCCCCCCCCCCCCCCACCCCCCCCCCCCCCCACCCCCCCCCCCCCCCACCCCCCCCCCCCCCCACCCCCCCCCCCCCCCACCCCCCCCCCCCCCCACCCCCCCCCCCCCCCACCCCCCCCCCCCCCCACCCCCCCCCCCCCCCACCCCCCCCCCCCCCCACCCCCCCCCCCCCCCACCCCCCCCCCCCCCCACCCCCCCCCCCCCCCACCCCCCCCCCCCCCCACCCCCCCCCCCCCCCACCCCCCCCCCCCCCCACCCCCCCCCCCCCCCACCCCCCCCCCCCCCCACCCCCCCCCCCCCCCACCCCCCCCCCCCCCCACCCCCCCCCCCCCCCACCCCCCCCCCCCCCCACCCCCCCCCCCCCCCACCCCCCCCCCCCCCCACCCCCCCCCCCCCCCACCCCCCCCCCCCCCCACCCCCCCCCCCCCCCACCCCCCCCCCCCCCCACCCCCCCCCCCCCCCACCCCCCCCCCCCCCCACCCCCCCCCCCCCCCACCCCCCCCCCCCCCCACCCCCCCCCCCCCCCACCCCCCCCCCCCCCCACCCCCCCCCCCCCCCACCCCCCCCCCCCCCCACCCCCCCCCCCCCCCACCCCCCCCCCCCCCCACCCCCCCCCCCCCCCACCCCCCCCCCCCCCCACCCCCCCCCCCCCCCACCCCCCCCCCCCCCCACCCCCCCCCCCCCCCACCCCCCCCCCCCCCCACCCCCCCCCCCCCCCACCCCCCCCCCCCCCCACCCCCCCCCCCCCCCACCCCCCCCCCCCCCCACCCCCCCCCCCCCCCACCCCCCCCCCCCCCCACCCCCCCCCCCCCCCACCCCCCCCCCCCCCCACCCCCCCCCCCCCCCACCCCCCCCCCCCCCCACCCCCCCCCCCCCCCACCCCCCCCCCCCCCCACCCCCCCCCCCCCCCACCCCCCCCCCCCCCCACCCCCCCCCCCCCCCACCCCCCCCCCCCCCCACCCCCCCCCCCCCCCACCCCCCCCCCCCCCCACCCCCCCCCCCCCCCACCCCCCCCCCCCCCCACCCCCCCCCCCCCCCACCCCCCCCCCCCCCCACCCCCCCCCCCCCCCACCCCCCCCCCCCCCCACCCCCCCCCCCCCCCACCCCCCCCCCCCCCCACCCCCCCCCCCCCCCACCCCCCCCCCCCCCCACCCCCCCCCCCCCCCACCCCCCCCCCCCCCCACCCCCCCCCCCCCCCACCCCCCCCCCCCCCCACCCCCCCCCCCCCCCACCCCCCCCCCCCCCCACCCCCCCCCCCCCCCACCCCCCCCCCCCCCCACCCCCCCCCCCCCCCACCCCCCCCCCCCCCCACCCCCCCCCCCCCCCACCCCCCCCCCCCCCCACCCCCCCCCCCCCCCACCCCCCCCCCCCCCCACCCCCCCCCCCCCCCACCCCCCCCCCCCCCCACCCCCCCCCCCCCCCACCCCCCCCCCCCCCCACCCCCCCCCCCCCCCACCCCCCCCCCCCCCCACCCCCCCCCCCCCCCACCCCCCCCCCCCCCCACCCCCCCCCCCCCCCACCCCCCCCCCCCCCCACCCCCCCCCCCCCCCACCCCCCCCCCCCCCCACCCCCCCCCCCCCCCACCCCCCCCCCCCCCCACCCCCCCCCCCCCCCACCCCCCCCCCCCCCCACCCCCCCCCCCCCCCACCCCCCCCCCCCCCCACCCCCCCCCCCCCCCACCCCCCCCCCCCCCCACCCCCCCCCCCCCCCACCCCCCCCCCCCCCCACCCCCCCCCCCCCCCACCCCCCCCCCCCCCCACCCCCCCCCCCCCCCACCCCCCCCCCCCCCCACCCCCCCCCCCCCCCACCCCCCCCCCCCCCCACCCCCCCCCCCCCCCACCCCCCCCCCCCCCCACCCCCCCCCCCCCCCACCCCCCCCCCCCCCCACCCCCCCCCCCCCCCACCCCCCCCCCCCCCCACCCCCCCCCCCCCCCACCCCCCCCCCCCCCCACCCCCCCCCCCCCCCACCCCCCCCCCCCCCCACCCCCCCCCCCCCCCACCCCCCCCCCCCCCCACCCCCCCCCCCCCCCACCCCCCCCCCCCCCCACCCCCCCCCCCCCCCACCCCCCCCCCCCCCCACCCCCCCCCCCCCCCACCCCCCCCCCCCCCCACCCCCCCCCCCCCCCACCCCCCCCCCCCCCCACCCCCCCCCCCCCCCACCCCCCCCCCCCCCCACCCCCCCCCCCCCCCACCCCCCCCCCCCCCCACCCCCCCCCCCCCCCACCCCCCCCCCCCCCCACCCCCCCCCCCCCCCACCCCCCCCCCCCCCCACCCCCCCCCCCCCCCACCCCCCCCCCCCCCCACCCCCCCCCCCCCCCACCCCCCCCCCCCCCCACCCCCCCCCCCCCCCACCCCCCCCCCCCCCCACCCCCCCCCCCCCCCACCCCCCCCCCCCCCCACCCCCCCCCCCCCCCACCCCCCCCCCCCCCCACCCCCCCCCCCCCCCACCCCCCCCCCCCCCCACCCCCCCCCCCCCCCACCCCCCCCCCCCCCCACCCCCCCCCCCCCCCACCCCCCCCCCCCCCCACCCCCCCCCCCCCCCACCCCCCCCCCCCCCCACCCCCCCCCCCCCCCACCCCCCCCCCCCCCCACCCCCCCCCCCCCCCACCCCCCCCCCCCCCCACCCCCCCCCCCCCCCACCCCCCCCCCCCCCCACCCCCCCCCCCCCCCACCCCCCCCCCCCCCCACCCCCCCCCCCCCCCACCCCCCCCCCCCCCCACCCCCCCCCCCCCCCACCCCCCCCCCCCCCCACCCCCCCCCCCCCCCACCCCCCCCCCCCCCCACCCCCCCCCCCCCCCACCCCCCCCCCCCCCCACCCCCCCCCCCCCCCACCCCCCCCCCCCCCCACCCCCCCCCCCCCCCACCCCCCCCCCCCCCCACCCCCCCCCCCCCCCACCCCCCCCCCCCCCCACCCCCCCCCCCCCCCACCCCCCCCCCCCCCCACCCCCCCCCCCCCCCACCCCCCCCCCCCCCCACCCCCCCCCCCCCCCACCCCCCCCCCCCCCCACCCCCCCCCCCCCCCACCCCCCCCCCCCCCCACCCCCCCCCCCCCCCACCCCCCCCCCCCCCCACCCCCCCCCCCCCCCACCCCCCCCCCCAAAGAAGAAGAAGAAGAAGAAGAAGAAGAAGAAGAAGACTCAAAGGGGCTGACAATCTCCTTGCCCTTCCCCCCTTCACAACAAACACCCTGTGAGGTAGGTGGGGCTGAGAGAGCTCCGAGAAGCTGTGACTAGCCCAAGGTCACCCAGCTGGCATGTGTGGGAGTGCCCAGGCTAATCTGAATTCCCCAGATAACCCTCCCCAGCTCAGGTGGCAGAGCTGGGAATCAAACCCGGTTCCTCCGGATTAAATACACGAGCTCTTAACCTCCTACACCACTGCTGTGAGCATGTGCAAAGGTTGTGCAAATGAATATGTAAGAAATAATGTCAGTAACATGCAAACTTACATAAACACCACCAATCTGGCCAAGCAAAATGGAACAACAGGTCTGTGGGGAAGTTGGTAGGAGTCTCATCAGGCTGTGTGAGAAAGGATATGTGTGAAACACTTCCAGTTGTACTGTATTGCAATGTTTGAAAATGTGAAAAGTAGCACAATATACAAGCTCAAACTGTTCACAAATATCCAGACTGATGAACAAAAAACTGTATTCTTGTTTTCAACCCGCAAACAGCTGATCGAGTAAGTGTCAAGCATCCCTTTGTTATTAGTAAGACATGGCCAGACCCTGTAGCACAAAGCTACTTCACAGGCATACAATGGCTGAGGATCATGCTCAAGATGAATTCAGAGAGAAATCATAAAGGCTATCCAGTCAGGAGTTCAACTCACATATAGTCATTCTGGGCTCAACTTTTGTTGGGAAAGAGGATAAAAGTTAAATAAATAAATAAATTATAATCAAAGATGTTCAGCGAAGGTGAGTTTACTGGAACATGGCTTTTGTCAAAGTTCTCAACATGTATTTTTTAATTTTAAAATGTCACTGGGCCTTTCTCCACTTACCTTAAGCCCCGCGCTACTTGAGGAGAGTAGCGCGGGGTCCCCCAGCAGTCCCCACGACAGGGGCGGCAACAGCGCAGCTGCCCCGACGCTGCAGCTGTCGGGCCCCCTCAGCGTGCGGCATCCCAGGCGCTCTTCTTAATGGTGCCTTTTGATGTCGCACGCTGAGAGCAGCGCGCAGCATAGAGGGGATCAGGGTGAGTGGGGAAACGCCCACTGACTCCAACTACACTAATCAAATAGGAAACTGCTCTACAATTCTTACCTCAGCTGAAATGACTAGATGCATCATTTGATCTGGAGTAGGACAGGCATTCCTATTTGGGATCAGTAGCTGTTATGTCTGTGTAGTTGAGCTCCAGAGTTTATTATTCTACACATTCTGTGGAATTAGATTTATTTCCCTGCTCTTTTGACAAAACAATTATGGGAGCCTTTGTTGTATAGTTGTTTATTGGTTGGTTAAGACTGGAAAGACTGAGAGTCTAATGCCCACTCAACCCTGAATGGGGTGGGGAAAGAATCGTATATTGTCCTCCAAACTTACTGAGGGAAGGAAGGAAAAAATATGATGCTGGATGGACGGACGGACGATTCTCACTGAGTGATCTTGGGTACTAGTCTACCTCTCAGGGGTTGTTTTTAAGATAAAATGTTGTTAAGGTAGGTTGCCCCACTTTAAGGCTCCTGACCATGCTGCCAATCAGCTGGTTGGCGTGGGGAATTACCAGGAGCAAAAGAAGACCTAGGGCACCATCTCCAGCAATGCACACTGGAAGGGTTTTCATCATATTGTTGGAACCACAGGGTATTTTGGTATTGCACTATTGGAACCACAGGGTATTTGGACAAACCTTAATGATACAAAGGACTTCCACTCACAGTCACAGCCAACATTATGAGTAGGTTAGGATGGTCACTTCCTGATCTACGAGAGCTGCTAGTGGGCACACTCACCGTGGGGGCTTCTGTGAGGAAAGGAGAAAGTCTGGAGGAATCAGCTGAAGGTGGGGGAGGAGTAGTGGTGGGATCCAAAAATTTTAACAACAGGTTCCGATGGTGGTGGGATTCAAACAGTGGCGTCGCCGCACACACGCCCCTCCAGTCCCTATTGGGCAGGGAGGTTGCTTTAGTAACCCCTTCTCGGCACTCAGAAAAAATTAGTAACCACTTCTAGAGAAGTGGTGAGAACTGGTTGGATCCCACCTCTGGGGAGGAGTCGCTTCCTTCTCAACTCCCCTCTATCCCCTCTGTTCCTTTCCTCTCCCCAGCTTTTCTCTCACTGTCTGTACACAGCATTTGCTCTTGTGTGCTTAGAAGGGTTTAGTATTTAGAATGACAGAGTGGACGGACAGCCCCCGAAGTGGACGGACAGCCCCCGAAGAGTAGCAAAAGTATCGTCAGACTGGAAAGACAACTCCTGTGATAGAGGCCATTGTAAGACATTTCATGTCTGCCAATCTAGATGTATTCCAAAATAATGATTTAAAAAAAGATATTTCATTCCATGTTAAGGTTTATGATCATAGATGCAAAGCACTGATTTCAATCGCAGAGGGCATCATTCCACCCCCAGACCTGCCATTCCAGTCCCAGAACAGTTTTCTACTCTCAGGCGCCATCATTCCACTTTGGAACCTGTCATGCTCAGTTTGCGTTGACAAGGACGGAGAATTCAGCTACCTGGGAGCAGCAGTGGCGTAGTGGCTAACAGCAGTGGCTAAGATAAGGTGCACTCTGATCTGGAGGAGCTGGATTTGATTCCCAGCTCTGCCACTTGAGTTGTGGAGGCTTATCTGGGGAATTCAGATTAGCCTGTACACTCCCACACACACCAGCTGGGTGACGGCTTTTCGGAGCTCTCTCAGTCCCACCCACCTCACAGGGTGTTTGTTGTGAGGGGGGAAGGGCAAGGAGATTGTAAGCCCCTTTGAGTCTCCTACAGGAGAGAAAGGGGGCATATAAATCCAAACTCTTCTTCTTCTTCTTCTACCTCTGCCTATACTCTTAATAGGAAAAAGCTGACACAGCTACTTGGTGCTACCCGACAAAGCTCCAAGGGTTGTACACTAAAAAGATTCTGACATGTTGTACTTTTTAGGATTATCAAAACCTGAGATTACATTCTAAGATAATTTTAACTTGCAGATCTGTGAAATCCCGAGGTAATTCTTTTTAAAAAACAAAGTTCAAAATCTAGCTTTGACTTTTTGTCCTAATAAACTGGGCATTTTCGATTGCTTCTGTTTAATTTTTGTTTCAATGAGGTAGTATGGTGCATGAGATTTAATTTTTGAATTGTATGCATATACAAAACACCATGCAATTACATTTTTCTCCATGTAGCAACAAGACATTATTCAATAGTTAGCAGCCTTTGCACTAGTTTACCTACAGAATGCTTTATCTTGGAATTGAAAATTGATTAGTGATTATATTTAGAGTTGGCGATTCGGGTAGCCCGAATCGCTGAATATGCCCAAATTGAGCCTGATTCTGGCATTTTAGGGCCACATTCAGCCCGAATACAATGGCCCCGAATATGAGCTGATCCAAATACAAATTATTCGGATTGCCTTATATTGACATTCGGGATTGGGCGGCATTTGAGGACCGTTGGGGGGGGGTGGACTCTTTAGTTTGTTGTGTTCTGTCCTTCAACATTGTTTCAAGGGAGTGAACTCCCTTGAAGCAATGTTTAAAGACAGAACACAACAAACTAAAGATTCCCCACTTCCCCCGGGAATCAGATGTATTTGGGAGTCCATTTAAACGATTTCCGCATGCAACTGATTCAACTCCCTTGAAACAATTTTTAAAAACAGAACACAACAAACTAAAGATTTCACCCCACCCCAGGATTTTAAAGAAAGAAAGAAAAAAGAATCCACCACCCCCTCCCAGACAATCCCCGCAATACTTATTGGGGTGCTTGTCAGGGGTGCATTTTTAAAGTTAGCAGCACCAAAACTGAAGGGTATCTTCAGGAGTATGACCTGAAGATACCACCCAAATCTGGTGAGGTTTGGTTCAGAGGGTCAAATTTTATGGACCCTCCAATGGGTAGCCCCTTCTTATATTTGCTCCCACTGGAAACAATGGGGGATGGGGGCACCCCATTTGGAGGTTCATAAAATTGGACCCCCTGACTCAAACGTCACCAAACTTAGACAGCATCATCAGGAGAGTCTTCTGAATATACCCTGCAATTTTGGTGCTAGTTTCAAATATGCGCCCCTGACAGGCAAAAACCTGAAAAACACCTAAAATACAAAAAAATTCAGACGAATTATTTAGGACACCCGAATATTCGGGTATATCAAATATGGTATTTGATGTATTCGAGTATACAGATAATTTTACTGAATATTTTTGGTATTGCTCAACCCTAGTCATGGACATTTGAGGCTAGGTTTTAAAAATGCATCACTCAGTCTTTAGCTGGACTTACTATGTAATCTTGACCAGGCCACTACAGCTTTTTTAAACCTACCTCTCAGGACTTTTTTGATTTATTTACTTCATTTGTACACATTTATTTCCAACAGGCACTCAAAGTGAGGGTTTGATTTTAAAATGGTGGTAGGGCTGAAGCAGCCCAGATTATGTTGGAAAATTTCAGCATGATTTGGGATCCACTTTTTGGCACTGTTTAAATGCTGCCATTTTTTTGAGAGAAAAACAATCCAGAAAATACCAGTAAAGGGGCGGGGGTTCAGCTTTGAAATACACACAGCCCTATATACTACACAATAAGAGAACATCAACAAATTGACAAATGTTCACACTATAACAGGACTATATCACTTCAGTCTTGGCCAATCTACATTAGGTTCTGTTTTGTTTCCCAGCACAATTCAAGGTGCTGGTTTGACCTTCAAAGCCCTATTTGGCTTGGGACTAACATACCTGAAAAATCCTCTATTCCCTTAGGAACCCTGCTTTGGGTGCCCTGACATCTGAGATAAGATGGATGGCAAGCTGGGAGAGGACCTCTCAGCTGTGGCACCAAAGCTCTGAAACTCTCTCCTTGGGGCCATTCATATTCTTTTGCCATCTTTTACCAGTGGGTTTGTTCCCTCCTTCATGACCAATGTTTCAATTGCTGTTTTTATGCCTTTGTACATATTTTATCTGTTTTCAATTGTTTTAGTGATGTTTATGTTGGAGATTGATTTTAATGGTTTTAAAGTGTGATTTTTATCATGCACGCTTTAATTTGTTAGCTACCTTGGTGGCCCTTGTGACAGCAGAAAGCAGGAATATGAATTTTATGAAATACAATAAATAGATCAACATGTTTTAAGAGGATAGCTTTTCATGTGCAATTGACATGTTAAAGGTATTAATTGTCTGCTGCCTGAGGGGTGTACAAATGTCCTTTTTCATTTCTTTTTGTTTACCTCTTTGCCCATATACATTTCTGGTATCTCTAACTGATTTGTTTCTTTTATGATATTTTTATCCCAGCTTTACCTACATCATATGCCATTTGTGCACAATGGACACAAACACAGTGTTAAAAGTTATATATATAACTTTTATATATACTTTTTAATATAAATATATATTTATAATATACTTTTTAATATAAATATATTTTATAAATATAATTTATAATATATATATATTTATACATAATAGGAGACATTCAGCTCAAGGAAGCAGCAGGTGGCCCAACCTTAAAGACTCATGAGTTTGATTAATGCAAGGGGGAAATGAAAATGTGACGGGGCTTTTCAAGTTGGCAGCATTCCTGTTCTGCAAGGGATAACAGCACAACTAATCAGCACTTTACAGAATTGGGTGCTAGGATTCCTCTGCAATCAAAGGCTACAATTGTGCCTTCATAGTGGCTCCATTGGTACATAAACCCATGGAGGCAGAAGAAGCCTTTAAAGCAGTGGCCATTTATGGATTTGTGGTCTGCCCTACAGTTACAGTCCATTCCCTTTGGGACAGTTTCTCGATTGCACACTTGTTTTCCCCTTTCCTGCACTCACTGCACTGCAGATCAGATAATCCCAGTGGTTTCCAAAATAAAGTTTGATCCCCTCACCCCCAGCCTGTGCAGGGAAAGTGAAGTAAGCCAGTGTCTGTTTTGATTGCTTTGGGCTTTCCCACTCTTTGGCCAACATTTCCAGGGGATCAGTGGGACTTCTTTTTTTAACTTTAACACTTTAGGTATATCACAGGAGTGATTGAACTTTGAAAGTCTCCCCACCCCAAAAAAAGTTCGAAATGAAGTTTGCAGATGGGACCCAGAAGCAGGGCACAGACAAAATGGCAGCCAGGCTTGAAGGAATCAGTGGGGCACTTCCTTGTGTGTAAACAAAGAAATGTAAGGAGACACAAACACATACACACACACGGAGCAAATATCCTTGGAGTAAGTACAGTTTTCTATTTATTTTTTCAACTTATATACCGCCCAACCCCCGAAGGGCTCTTCAAGATATATCTTCAAGATATATCTTCAAGATAGCTACAATTGAAGAAATACATGGTTCCATATCATTTTTGGCTTCTTCATATGGGTTCACTTTTGGAGTCCAGTTGTATCTTAAACTGCCCATTATATAAACCTCAACCGTCTTAAGTGTGCAAATGATCTAATAAATGAAGAGTTCCTTAATGATAAATAATTAGAACAAGCCCATATGTTACAATTAGATATTAGATGAAGCTGAATTTGCTGACTTGCGTAAGGTTGCATCATGTTAATTTGTACCGCACTAATTACTGTTGCAAAAATCAGTTCTTCTGGGTGTGACTCGGAGCTCATTAGTGCAGATTAACAATGTTCTTAAAGATAATGCAGTGTAAGGATCCAAGACTCGCTTTGTAAGATTTTACAAACGATTTTCCACTGACTTCAGAAGAAAGCACAGTTCACTCAGTGTTAAATGTGATTAAAAATGGTGCAATACAGAACTGAATATCTTTTAATGTTCAGTGTGCACATAAAAAAGGGCCATCATTAGTTTAGTTTAGTTTTAAAAAACGCCCACAGGGTCCTCAACACAGTGAAAAATAAGAACGTTAAGACAAGATTAAGAAGACATAGAAATAGGTTAAAAACAATTTTTTAAAAATTGATATTAAATACATAATCAGAGGGAAGGGCAATTGAGAATCAGCGAGGGAATGCCAGACGAAATGTTAAAAAAGTCTTCCCCCACTGACCGAGGACAAAGAGAGAAGCATAAGCATAAGCATTTTATTGTCATTGTGCACATACAACGAAATTTACAGCAGCATTCCTCGATGCACACAATTTCAGACTCATACCCCATCCTCACTTTCCCCTTCCTCCACCCATCCCTACACAGCCCCAAACACATCAACACGAAGCCACGGAGTTCAGCATCGCCACAGCTCTTGAGTAGAAGCTGTCTCTAAGCCTCTTTGTCCTAGTTTTGATAGACCTAGATCGTCTGCCAGATGGTAACAGTTCAAAAAGAGAGTGTGCTGGATGAGACGGGTCTCTCAGAATATTTTGGGCTTTCTTTAGGCTTCAGGAATTATAGAGTTCTTCCAAGGAGGGGAGAGGGCAGCCGATAATCCTCTGTGCAGTATTGATCACCCTTTGGAGCGCCTTCCTATCTGCCACTGTGCAACTGGAGAACCATACACAGATGCAGTAGGTTAAGACACTCTCTATAGCACAGCGGTAAAAGGACACCAGGAGTTTTCCATCCAGTTGTTGCTTCCTTAAAAGTCTCAGATAGTACAGTCTTTGCTGGGCCTTCTTAACCACCGGACCACTGTTCATGGGGAGGTAATAACATAATTTTGGTGCTACAATGCATCCATCAATCTTTATTATGGGTATAGGTAAGTAAATTTACCTTATTTACCATAAGGTAAATAAAATAAAACTAAAAGGATAAAATGTATTAAAACGGTAATGATATATCTAAAAAGAAAACCTGCATAAAAGGAAATTGGAATTGCCACCCATCTAGCCTGAAATGGCAGGGGCCCCTGAAGCAAGGTTTCCAAAGATGACTGCAGTGGTTGCGTATGTTTGTACAGGACTAGGTGGTCTTTAAGGTATGCTGGTGGGTTCCCAGGTAATGGCAGACAATCTCTTGGCAATTCCTGATGCTGCCCACCAACACTCAGCTGTTGCCAAGAGATTGTCTGCCATTACCTGGGAACCCACCAGCATACCTTCAAGACCACCTGCTCCTGTACGAACATACGCAACCACTGCAGTGCCCTCTATCACTCTCCCAAAAACTCTATTAAGACCATACAGTTTGGGGACAGAGTTGGTGGCGAGACTCCAGATGTTATGGACTAGGATTCCCATCAGTCCCTGCTAGCATGGCCAATTGGCCATGCTGGCAGGGGCTGATGGGAATTGTAGTCCATAACATCTGGAGTACCGAAGGTTCGCCACCACGGATTTAGACCATACAGTTTGGGGGACAAGTGCTAGAGCATCCACGCAGTGTGATGCTGATACTTCCATATCACACCAGAAGTGACATTAATGTGCACTGCCCCTTATTATACCCACCTCTCAATATCTACCATCAGTTGCCAGGAGAAACCTGGTAACCCTATATGTTGGCCCTGGGCCATGTACAGCTTTAAAGGCTAATGCTAATTCCTTGAAGTGAGCCTGGAAGCAAACTGGGAGACAGCGGAACAAGGTGAAACAATTTTGGCTACCGGACAGCCTTCAGATTCGAAGGATGGAACCTGATGCCCTCTTACAAATATGACTTATATACATACCTGCAGGAAGATTCATAATATCAACCTTTCCTTTACCACATGGCTCTTTTCAGGGGTGGCAGGTATAAGACAAAAGGCAGGTATAAGACAAAAGTATGACCTGAACGCAATTAATTAATTTTGTGTCATGTACAGACTCGGACATCCTGACTCGTTCCCTGGCAGTGCCCTGAACATAACCCCCCTCCCCCCCCAATGACTTGGGCAGAGTAAAATCAGTGAAAACCAGCATTTGCTGAGTCAAATCAGCAGTTGAGTGATCACCTGCAATTGAGCAGTGAAGGTTCTGAAAGTTCCGACAAGGTGTATTATTTCAGCCGGTCGTCATACAAGGTATTACGTGGCTTTTGACATTAATTTTTGCTATGAGCTATGGGCCGTTGCAGCTAAGCGCTTTTTTGATCTATGTTGCAAATGCTAGAATATAGCTGCTATAAAAGGGGCATGTATCCAGAAGACCAAAAAAAACCTGGCAAATCTCATGCATACATAAACCTTTATTGGCATAGTCAGAAAGAGTTACATAAATCGGGAACAATTGCATGGATAGATGATAGATAAAAAGCCCCAAGGGGGGGCACAACAAATACGTTCTACTGGGAACTCTCAACTATCTCCGCAATGAAA